>NC_137077.1:78350499-78515022 GCF_951640355.1 Cnephaeus nilssonii | reverse complement strand
GGAAATTTGGGATTCTAATTTGCAATAGTCTCTTAAAAAGAATCTTTGGAATTAGGTTTTGTAATAATAACTGAAGGTTGTTTTGTGTCTTTTTTTTTCTTATCCTAAAACTTGCCAGAAAGATTCCTCTCCAATAAGAAAAAAAAGGGGAGAGGGAGAGAAAAAGAATCTATTCTAGACTTTTATACAGGTAACAAAAAGCTGAAATATTTCTAAACTACTCTTCTTACTCATTCATATATTTTATGTATAGCACACTCAGGATTGAGGGGAAAAAATAGACTTTCAGTGAGAAAAGTAAGGATATAAGGTAACTATCATTGAGGATTCTCTAAGATCACAACAAGAAAAGCATTTCTATTTCTCACGGCTTTCAGAATTCTTCTGAACCAACAACTATGAAAACTTCTGGAGAGAAGTGAAGAGTTAGGAGAAGCTATTGTTCTCTCTAAAATGTTGGACCCCAGGAAGGAAGGTGGAGGAGAGCCACATTGATTAAGCACATGGCTTAAAGTATCACAGACTTAAAACAGCTGGAGGATGTTCAGCTCTATAATTATCTCTAGACTTGGCATGGCAGGGTCCTTTGAAACCTCTGCAGGAATGAGTGCATCATTCCAGGAAAGCATGAGTGTTACAGAAAACCAGAGAAGAACCAAGCAATACTTAGAGAGATGGAGTTACATTTATTACACGCGGGTCCAGAGGAAAATGTCTCTCAAATTCTGGGCCACAACATGGAGGAACTTTCCCTATTTATATGTTTTTACCTTCTTTGTCTCCCAAATATGGGGTGATTCCGGCTCCCTTTGCAAGCTCTTAAAGAGCCCCTCTGTGCTAGGGCTTTGAGACCTCAACCAAAGGCTTGGCCTGGTGCCAGCACTGATAATTTCATCCAGGGAAGGTTTAATGGCCTCTCTGAAGTGGGAGTAGTCTTATTTTCCTTATTATTTAAGCAAGCAAGCATTTACAGAAGCCAAATAGCGGGGTTAAAATTTCAAACAGCAGTTTTTATATAAGATGGATGCTTCATGGCGAGTGATGCTCTACTGGAGTTTTATAGGGGGTTTCAGACTCATGGGTCTCTATAGTTTCTCTTATTTTATTCTTACCTTTTGAGTAATAACCGAATGTGCCTATTTTAAGATGCTCTTTGAAAGCTGGGAGGTGCCCAGGGTAAGGTGCAGAGGATGCATACTCAAAACGTAAGCTGCTTGGGTCTGACTCTCATATGCACATTTAGTGTAAGGGGATATAAAATTCTTCAGTTTTGGGGGGTTTAAGAAATAAGACTTCTCTCTCCTCTATGCTAGAGTTTAGAACCACAAGATAGAAAAGAGTCAGAGACAAAGTTTAAGGTTTGTTACAGATGAAATCTAGCTGTAGTACATAGATTGCATAAGTGTGTGGCCAATTGGGCTTTCTAGCGTTCTCCCTAAAAACACACTCAGTCCAAACCTTGGAAAACCATCACACTTCCAAGGAGAAGTGAAGATCAATAGAAAATACACTGTTTCCTTGTGGAAATGAATGATGAAGAGGCTAAGTGAGAAAGAGCGACATTCTAATGGATATCCCTTCCCAGGGAACAAGAGGGTAGGGAAGAGGCATGAAATTTGAGATAGGCATACTACCAAGAAAGAGAGAGTAAGCATTTTACTTATATTTTAACTTTGTTGTATTTCTTAGAAAACTAATAATTAGAAAATCAATTTATATAAATTAGGACTTGTTTTCCATTAAATTCTAAGTGCATTAATGTTGTCTAGTGATACCTAATATCACAAAAATGTCTTATGAAAACAAGAGGTTGATTTATGTCAAGCAATTTGGGGAACCAATAGATATTCCATTTACCTCTTGAAAATTCACAATGCTTCTCAAATGTTAAAGACTCTATGATATCCTATCGTAGAGTTTAATGTTTTTAGTCTATCATTTCCCAAACATCTTTGAGCCTGGAATATTTTGTGGTCTATGTAGTTGTTGTTTCTTAGATATACCTGCTCAGATTCTGCATAGCCACTTTTTCCATGGGACACTCCATAGAAAATGCCGAGTTTGGGAACTACTCAAATATATTTGACCAATACATCACCCTTGTGAGAAAGATGGACCATAATTAACACATTTGAAGGGGACATTTCCCCTGAATTTTCAATGTGCTTTACACATCTTAGCTTGTCACAGTTTAACTGCAGCACTTTTTCCTTCCTAGTTTTGTATAAAATAATAGTATGTCCTACAACAGTGGTGTCTTGTTTGATAAAATACCCATTGAAAGATGGGTCATAGAAAGTTTATGTGTTGTTGCTTTTTTTCCCTAACAGTATGAAGACTTTTCTTACATTTCACCAAAATTTAGATCCCATGGGTTTCCTAACTGGAATGGAAATGCATGTTGTCTCTGGAATTCGGGTTTCCATGGTAATGATTGATTTCTGGCCTCTGTAGAGAAAGCATGTGGCATCTCTTTTGTTGACATTAAACAATGCTATTTCCCAATTTATATGCAGCAGAGGCTCACTGTTGGTAGTTTACAGAAGTTTTGCATTATAAATGTTTCTTGGGTTTCTGTTTACTTCTGAGTCTTTTAGATCACACTTGTGTAATGTGTTTTAATTCTGAGATTCCATTTAATTTTGATGGCTTCAAATTATATTGAAAAATAAGATAACATTGCAATTTTCATTCTCTTTGTAGCTGGATGGCTGATTGGTTCACTATTCATTTGATGCTTTAGACATATAGGGTCAATACTAGTGAGCATTTTATGTTGTAGAACAGCTGTTACAGTAATGGCTTCAAAAATAATGGCAGATTTTCTACCATTTAGTACAAACTAATTTTACTTTGCAGCATAAAATGTACTTGTTAATATCAAATTATCTTAGGTCTCTGGCTGTATGTTAGTGCTTAAACATTATTCTGATATTTCAGATAAGTGGATTGCCTTAAAAATTGTGAGAAGTGCCAAATAGGAATCTTATTATTTTAGGAAAATAAAACATTACAAAAGCAATATGAAAGGTTATTTTATTTCTGTCTATAGATATAAAGTTAGTAAGATTCCAAATAAGTAAAGTAAGATTTTTAGACTTAATTTGTGACCTGTAAATCTCACAGAATAAGCCCCACCTTACCCCCTTTTTTCCTTTCTTTCCACATTGGAGACTCTAGACATGGACAGCCTAGAACCTTAAAATAAATCTACTATAGCATCTCAATGAACACTGGATTGTCATGAATGAAGGCTAGGCCTTAGAACTATTTAGGACAACTCAACGATATTTAGAGGGCATCCGTGGGATGAAGGGAAAGAGTCCGAGTGTTCTGAATCATTTTTGTCTTAGTGTGAAGTGCTAATATAATCAGCTTTCTGCCCATATAAAGCATACTCCTTTATTCTTCTCTTCCCTTTCTGTAGTTGTAATTGCCTCTTTCTCTCACTTATATATAATAATAATAAAAGGAACATTGCTTTTGGAGCCAGATGGAGCAAATATTTTATTAGACTTTATGACTTACTAGACTCTAAGCAAATGGTAAAAGTAGACTATATCAAGCTCTGTAAGCCTCTGTTTTGCTATCATTCCCTTTCTTATGGCTCTATTGCTCCTTTCTTCTTCCCTTTTCCAAATTGCCATCATATCTAGACTTTCCCTCATCATCCTGGAATTAAGAAACCCAGTCTCTCTATCAAAAGTCTCCCTTGAATTGGGGGAGCACAGCAACTTCCTCGTACGCTCGCGGAGCTCCTGGCCCAGCCCATCATTGCTCCCAGAGCCTCTACTACCTCTTTCCCCACCATCAATAGACAAAATCAAGGACATTTGCAACTGGTTGAATTTAACTTTTTTAAAATTAAATGGTCACTGCTCTACGTGATGAGACTAGCAGAGCTGTCCTTTCTGCTCTGAGTGTCCAGAGCTCCCCTCCCCGCAAAAGCCTGCTTTCCTACTTCGTACCTTTACATCCCCCCTCTCTTTTATTCACCCGATATGGAGATGTGCTATAAATTTCATGAAATTTATTTTTTTTTATTTTCTATCTTCCTATCTTATCAGTGAACATATCATTGAAGTCTGTGGTTTTCTAAGAAAAGCATCTCAGATTTAAAGGTTATAGCCACTACCACTCATGAAGAACATATCCTGAATTCCTGTGAAATGCCGGGAGAGCTCCTCTCCCAGGACTCTCACCCTCAGCTCTTCCACAGTTACATCCAGGCCAGGTTTCCAAGAGAGATGACGTGAGGACTGTCACACATTTTGTTTTCAAACCTCCCTTATCTTTATACCTATATTCAATTCAACGCAACAATATTCTTTCCCCTCCATTATATTTCCATTGTCGCTAACATCTCGAAATATGCTTCCCGAGCCTGTTCAAATATCTTCTTCATGGTAAAGATTTTACTAACAATCTGGGCACCTTCTGTTAATCCCTCCTCTACTTCAGCAGAATTTATTCATGACCTAGAGTAGAAATTATAATGAATGGTACTTGTCAGTTTTTATGAACTAGCACAGTGCCTTCTACACAATAGGCCCTCAATTATTCCACTGCTGGGATGGATGAATAGATAAACAAATGGTTAGCTGGACAAGGATTCTGGGCTGTCCATGATGCCCTAAGCTTTAAGTAGTTTATTTTTTATGTTGGGCTGCAAACTGGTGATGGGCTTGGAATCATTCCTTGATTGGGTAAGTGAAGGTAACTCTCTGATTCATAGGCATTTTATGAATTGGGATAGTAATGGCATCCTGACTACAAAGTCAATTTTATTCATTAACTTGATGATATTTTTAATTCTATTAAGTTATATTTTTAAGTCTATTGTTATATGTTAATGAAATCTCCTGGTTACATCATAAAGGCAGTAAATATATGCAAATTACTAGGAACACAGATCAACATGTGTGTTTCTACCAGACGGCTCAGTTCTTGAGAACATGGTGCCTGTTTCTTGGAATTGTTCTGATTGCCTGCTTATGTTTTTCACATAAGTCTCCATAAAGCATCCTTTTCCATCTTTTTCCCATCTGTCATTGCAATTTATAATTTTTAAAGTGCATTTTTATAAGAATAGAACTATACATTCTGGAAAACCGTGGCAATATTATCTATGAATTAGTAAGAGACAGATGTTCTGTTGAGCCAAAAATCTTGACTATATTTCTGATGGCTGATCCACATTTTTCTTTCAAGAGCAATTAAATTTGAATTTTTTTCTGAAATTTATTAGTATTTGAATATTCATGTGTTGTAATCTCACTCCCAGATAGTCAACTTTAAGAAAATTTTATTAGACATTTATATTTTAATGTTTAATATATATGTATTTCGAAAGCAATATATAATGGGAAAAAATTATTTTTTCCTCAAGTAGTTTTTGGGTTAAGAGATATATGACTTAAAATGGAGCTCCATCTAGTGGTACAATTAGAAATGTATCAAAGGCATGTATTTTCTATTAAAAAAATTACTACAAATTACTCCTTTTCTTTGTCTCAGGTATTCTAAATATCTTTGTGTGTTTGCCTGAATGCATGTGTGTGTGTGTGTATGTATTCATTAAAGCAAATAGGAAGTAAAATTCACTTCCCATATAACAATATTTTTTCTATTTTTGTAAAAATGGCAGTATCAAAGATTTAAAAATTATTTGAGACTACTTTCTCACTTACATAGTTTATTTTTAATTTATTTCTTACAACATCTTATATATAGCATATATATCAATACCAAAGATAACATCAAAATTAATGGATATTTTTTTCAATTCCAAGAGACATCAATTTCTTTTTAAGTTGAGTAATTGAGATAATACTTAACAATTGTTAACGAAAAAACCATTGAAACCTGTAAAGAATTTTAGTGAGTTTATTTGAGCCAAACTGTCGACATATGCCGGGAAGCAGAACCTCAACGAATTGAGATTATGCTCCGAAGAATGGTGGGTTACATCTGTATTTATGCATTGCCATCAAAGGAGGGACATAGGTGGGCTACATGAAATTCATTGGATAAAGTCAAACGGTGGGAAACCCCTGGGATTGGACAAAAAGTAAAATGATGGACACATACTTAGGTGGGTACAGGAACAATTAACAGGATAATGAAGGAATTTGAGGCATCTGTCCTGGCGCCTACCACATTTGGTTGTGCCCCAGGGGCTCCAGCAAAAGAAGGAAGTTACAAGTTACCCAGACATCTCACAGATATGTTATCTTAGAGGCGAAAAGGCAAATGGGCTCAGGAAAGAAGATCCAAGTTGATCTTTGTCAGGGAAGGTATCAGCTTAGGAATGACTGCCCACTATAACCTGTTTGTAGTTAAATATTTAATTTTCAAACCATCCTTTGTGGTTATTCCAGGTCTCTGAGTTTGCAAGACTGCCACGCAGGCCTTCCCTGAGCTTGTCAGGTTAGCATGTGGCTCCTTTCGTCCACACATTCCCCTTTTGGTCATAAATCAATCCAAAGGATGCATTGATGACCAACCTTTTGGTTGGATAATGGAGTCCCACGGTGCTAGGAAGGCTCATTCCTAGGATGTCTCAGTGTCAGCATGTCTTGCTGAACAGGTGGACCACTGGGAATGGGGCAAGACCATAACCTTAGATGGCATTTAAGGTCGAATTATATATTTTAAAAAGGCAGGTAAATGGGAGGCAGTCAAATCCTATATGTCCTTGTTAAAAAGTATTCTGGATCATTTCTAATTTTGAGCCACCATGATCCGAGTCTTTTTGCTGTTTGTCTTACGTTTTGCTTTTCTGCATCTAATATAACATTTACATATCAAGAACAAAAGTAACAATAGTAAACCAATAACACTGATTAGGAACAGAAAATGTCTAATACTAGACAAGGAAAATTCTAAGGGGAACAAGCATCACAGCTAACCAAAAAAGCCTTTACATGTATTATCATAATCTTTTATTAAGCTAATTATGCTTTCCTCCTTCATCCACTGTCATTTGTACCTTATGATATGTTTGGCCAAATGAATTAAGACTCTACTATTTCATTATCTAGAAGCTCTAATTTTCTTCTGGCCAATTAGTTCCCATAAAAATGGCTTCATGGGGAGGAGTTCAATTTCCCAATACATTGGTTTTTCAGTATCAATATTATCACAGATTTTATGAACACCAGGCAAAGTCATTCTGACTATAATTTCAGTATTACACCATATTCTAGTATTATTTAATGTAAACTTGGTGATATTACAGTAAAGATTGCTTTTAACCCTTCCCAGCAAAAACGCCCCTTTCCTATATACTATATTGTTATTTGTTGGGGTAGATACAATAAGCCAGGACTGGGTGAATTCAGTATTCCATATGGATTGAGGGCATAACCATTCACTTTTCCAATTTTCAGACAGTGAGATGGGTTCACATTGTTTATTATTTTTAAATATGGCCCATCTACTTCCCATTGGAAGTATTCTAGTATTATTGAGGATGGTCCCTATGCCGGCCAGTTGAACTACTGGGAATTTAAGCCTAGGATTTAACTCGCACCTGGGCTTTTAAAAACACAATATTGTAGATCACATTTCCCATTTAAAATTTTCCAAATGCCTGGGGAACCATATGAGTCCCATAAGTGTCTGGCCTGGGCTTCTGCAGCCATTATAGTTGGCCATTGTTTCATAGCCACTTCAGATTCCTTGCATTAGCATAGACAACAGGCCCAGTTGAATTAGGGCACAAGCATGTTCCCATTGTTGGGTTTGGGCATGAGTTTTTAGTCTGTCGAGCCTGTTCTATCCATTAAACTAAGGCTTTATTATCTTTCCATGCTGCTTCCCACTGTTTTTCCTTCTTCCAGAAACAGCATTCCCTCTATGTGACCTATTTGAGATAAAAATCTTTTTCTAATGAATGACATTCTTCATTAGCTACATACAACTTCAGCTTGTCCCGGATACCAAGGCCAGCCCCTACTGCTCCAAGTATTCCCCTTTTGCTTCTTTTAGGGGGACCAATGTTGTTGGATCCACCAGGAATGTTGTTGCCATTGGGTAGCTATGGCTTGGGAGCAGTTAGGGTATACTGAGTGGAGCCCAAAATGTTGAGTTTCCCATGCCATAGTTAAATGGGGAAGGTGACCCCCAAATGAGCTAGAGTTTGAGTATTCCATAGGGCTTCCCACAAGCATCCAGGATGCAAGGATGGAGGGGTAATTATAAACATCTCTACCCACCAAATGATGTCAATAATTTCTGAAATGGGATCCATTGATTTCTTTCTTGTTTCACAGACATCCAGCCACAAGAGCATGGCTGGTGAGTTCGAGGACATGGTATGCTATGACAGATAGGACAGGCTGCTGCAAGCCTTTGGCCATCATATCCAGGTGTTTTTCTTAGCTATTCATCACCCATCTCTATAGCCATACAATATTCATCCAGATTACATCCATATACAATTCTACCAGTGGAATTATCAGGGAAATATTCTTGGAGGTATTTGCCTAAGGTGGGTCCTTTATAATAGATAGAGCCAGAAAACAACAACAACAACAACCAAAGCTTATATTGATAGGAGAAGACCAATGTGTGGCTAACAAGGCATTAATTTCACTATCATACCTGATAACCAGAACATCATTGTATAGTAGGTAGGAAAGGTTAGCAGGTATCTAAGTTAAATTTTTCATATCTAATAAAGAAAGAGGTCTGGGGGGGGGGTAGACATTGTTTCCACTAGGGAACCATAAGGATGATAATAATATGAAAATCATTTTATGTACATTCAATCAGTATCAATCAGATGATATAAAAACAAGCTATCAGTTTGTGAGTATACAGGCCTTGTTGACGTCATCTTGGGATAGCTGTCTGCCTCCGTGGTCAGCGACTTCTCGTCCTTGAAAAGTCTGTGATCTCCGCTGCAGACGGAGATGGTGTCAGAGATGGGAGTAGATGTCCATTCACAGTCAGATGCCTTTTTTAAATGAGAAATGTGAATCCATGAGCTAACTCCTTTAAGCTTAGCTGCACATGGGTTAGTTAGTAATACCTGGTAAGGTCCCCTCCAATGAGGTTGGAGAGTTTTTTATTTGGTGTCTTTTCCAAGACAGCAAATCTCCTGGTTGTAAGCCATGATCTTTGAACGCTTCGTCTCCCGGGAGCGCACTGTGAAATGAATCTGTTACCAATTTGTTAGTTCCTATAATGCAGAATGTCTGCTCTTTACTTTTCCCTATATTCAGGAAACAAGAGATTTAAGAGTCAACAATATTTTAAATAGAATCATAAGAATAATTATCTTCAATTCATTTAGTCCCATAGTTGTTTTTGTTTATTTATTCCTTGAAGTTCTATAAATCTTCATCCAGTTCAAAATATGACCTGCTTAGAAGCCTGAAAGTTAGAGTAAATCTGAGTCCTTTTCATGGATTTTTCTAGACATATATACCTACAAATGCATCAGAATAAAGCTGTCCACAAATGACAAAAATTTAAAAGTGGCATGGTTATAGATTTGATAAAAACTTTGCTTTTCTATAAAATATAACATTCCAAGACAACAACTTCTTGGTAAGTAATAATCCCTGTAAAATGACATAGAGAATAATATAAAATTTGTATACCTTTAGATTCAATTATAATTTCAACATATAAAGAATAATATGTAAGAGTTTAAAATGAGGCACATGGCTTATTGCAAGCAGTTATTGAGCATTGAAAATAATACATAAACTCCCAATATGTGAAACGCAAATACCCAGAGTATCACTGGCAGACGCCCCCACAGGGAATCATGACTCTTGGCTTGCCAGTGTCCCTGACTGGACACATGCTACCCTCCTAAAGTTTCCTGTTTGAACTTGGCTCTGAGAATCTCTGCAAGTTTCTTTCTGAAGCAGAGTGCCTTAACAAGGCACGTAACCTGTCCTTGCTCTTGATTGGAGCTCAGGCACACGGTCTTTCCCGATTGGCTAATTCAAAGGGAGGGGTTGGCCCTTGCTCTTTCAAGGGGAGCAGCAAGCCATGCGGCCAACATGGCGGCTGCCAAGTCAAAGTCCAAAATGGAGGCTGTCTAAACTATTCTTTGACAGAGAAGATGATTTGTTTATTCTCACAACAAATAAGGAAAGAGCAAACCAAATCCCTAAAAGATAGACAGCCACAATTATATTTTCAGACAAACAGACAGAAATCTCACTAGCTGTTTCTGGAGGCTGAACCCTGAGAGGGAGAGCAAGAAGAGCCCCCAAGATTAATAAGAATTCTTGGCAGCTGCTGGGACGTTCTTGCAATCTCTCTCACGCCTTCAACCCCACCACACACAACTAGGCTTCCCCAAAGCGGAAGTTGCCTCTTCTTTCAACAAATTAAACAACAACAAAGAGACACAAAAACATCAACACTCTTATACAGGCGCGCAGAAAACACACTAAGAATTTACACCAGAGAATGTCTAGCATTAAAATTACCAAAGCAGTGTCTTTTGTCCCCGGTTCGGGAACTGCCTCTCTCTAGAATTTCAGTACATTCCCAAAGGACTATTCAAAAATAGCTGTAGACATTTGTTAACTTCAAAATAGTTCTGAAACAGTCTCTGAAAATCTTTTTTATTAATTTCCATCTTATTGGAAGAAAATTTTTTCTTAGAAGCTTCTAGTTTCCAAATCAAGATACGCTTCCCATATACTCATTCACTTTAATTTCAGAGCCGGCATTTTTTTTTTTTTTTCTGCATGCAAAATATTAACATAGGTACCCCAAACAAACTGCATTTTTTTTCTTTCTTTTTTCTGGCCATTCCTCAGTTAATATTTTCTAGTTAAATTTTCTCATTTCTGTTAAGTACTTGCAAGTAAAGGCTTCTTATCAGGAGTGTTAAATGAGGGCTGGGGTCTTGGGAGCTTCTAGCCTTGGAGGCACAATTTCCCATGTTAAATTTTTTTATTTTTGGATATCTGTAGTCTGAGCAAACTTTAGATATGTTATGTAGTAGGTCAAATGTGGCCTCAGTTTCTCTCCCGGCTGTCTAAAACCACAAAAAAAGTTTTGGGGCCCGGGCAGACCAAATCTTATGGTGGCCCCCTAGAAAAGCCATTTAGCAGTTGTGTCGGAACTTCCAGATGGGGCTCCTGCATTTCTGACACTTCCACAAAATTCTTAGTCATCTAAGAACACCTCAGAATCGGACTATTCTTTAAAAATAAAGAAAATGTTGCCCCTTTATCTTCGGAGCTGAATGAGTTCAGCTCATTTATACGGCGAAAGTTACTTTTGCTCAGACTCTCAGCAATTCCAATTGAAAAGCCAAAATCAAAACCAGCCACCCATTTTTTTTTCTCCAGTCCCGCCTTAGCCTGGGTTCTGCCAACCCTTAACCTGGGGTTCTGTCAACCCTGGTTCCACCTCGAGGATTTTAAAACACAGCTCAAATAAAGTCAGACCCTCTACCAAAGCGAGGGAAGGTCCTGGATCCAAGAGACGACTCACCCACGTTCACCCAATGGGCGGAGAACCGGTGGGCTCAAGGGGCCCTTTGCTGGATCCTAGCTCCAAGTCCAAGTCCATAGGATGATCCTGGGTGAGTTTTCTTTGGAATCCTGCCGACTACGCCAAGTAATGTTAACGAAAAAACCATTGAAACCTGTAAAGAATTTTAGTGAGTTTATTTGAGCCAAACTGTCGACATATGCCGGGAAGCAGAACCTCAACGAATTGAGATTATGCTCCGAAGAATGGTGGGTTACATCTGTATTTATGCATTGCCATCAAAGGAGGGACATAGGTGGGCTACATGAAATTCATTGGATAAAGTCAAACGGTGGGAAACCCCTGGGATTGGACAAAAAGTAAAATGATGGACACATACTTAGGTGGGTACAGGAACAATTAACAGGATAATGAAGGAATTTGAGGCATCTGTCCTGGCGCCTACCACATTTGGTTGTGCCCCAGGGGCTCCAGCAAAAGAAGGAAGTTACAAGTTACCCAGACATCTCACAGATATGTTATCTTAGAGGCGAAAAGGCAAATGGGCTCAGGAAAGAAGATCCAAGTTGATCTTTGTCAGGGAAGGTATCAGCTTAGGAATGACTGCCCACTATAACCTGTTTGTAGTTAAATATTTAATTTTCAAACCATCCTTTGTGGTTATTCCAGGTCTCTGAGTTTGCAAGACTGCCACGCAGGCCTTCCCTGAGCTTGTCAGGTTAGCATGTGGCTCCTTTCGTCCACACAATGATTATGGATCTCCTAGAGTAGGTCCATAAAAGTGTCCTCAGTTTTGTGGCCCTCCTTCTTTTTTGTCTTTCTGGATTTGCAAACCCAAATTCAAGTCCATAATACAACATCAAAGAAAGTTAAATTAATGGAACAATGAAATGTAAGAAAATTAAACATCTGCTACTTCTCATTATCTGTCACAACAAAACTAAAATGACATATTTTATATTTTTGGCTGAAAACATCTTGTGAGTCAAATCGCACATTAGCATATCAACAGAAATGAGAACATTTTCTCTTTTGACATTATTTGTGCTCATATGGGTATGTAAAAAGGTTCCGCCCAACAAATTAAAGCATCTAAATTTCAAAAGCCCAAGCAACTGAACGACCGAACTACCGGTTGCACTGACCATCAGGGGGCAGATGCTCAACATGGGAGCTGCTCCCTAGTGGTCAGTGCACTCCCACAGACAACCTCCCTTGGTCCCTCTCCCCCTGTCGGCTGCCACC
Source organism: Cnephaeus nilssonii (assembly GCF_951640355.1). NCBI lineage: Eukaryota > Metazoa > Chordata > Mammalia > Chiroptera > Vespertilionidae > Cnephaeus > Cnephaeus nilssonii. The sequence continues at coordinate 78,502,302 of NC_137077.1, read as the reverse complement.
CTTCCCCCGATCGGCCCTGATTGCCAGCCAGGCCAAGGGACCCACCCATGCACAAATTCGTGCACCAGGCCTCTAGTATATTTTATAACAAATGTACCATTTTATTTATGTCTATTGTAGAATAACTAAATACCTCATAACTAAGTAGCTTAAAACAATAATCTTATTATATCTTATGAGTTGAGTACTTGGACAGAGCTTGGCTAAGCTTTCTTCTGTTCCATGCGGCAATGACTGTGAACACTCAGTGTGATTTGGCTGATCTGGAGGTGTCCTTTTGAAGAGGGCTGGAAGGTAGGACTGGGATGGGAGTGTTGACTAGAATGCCTGCACATGGCTTCATTGGTATAGCAGCCTCAGGGTAACTAGACCTCTTACAGGGTGGATAAGGGCTTCAATAGTGACTGTTTCAATGAGCAAAGAGGAAAGGCATGGCTTCTAGTGACCTAACCTTGAACTTCATATAGCATCACTACAGTCACACTCTCAGTCACAAACCCACCCAGATTACTCATATAAACACCCACTTCTAGAGGGATAAAGTATCAAAGACTTTGCAACCATACTTTTGAACCAGTAGGCATTTAAAGTGAATAGTGGAAAGCACTAAGAATCTTTCATCTCTAGAAAACAAGACACAAAGAAGTTCTGATGAGTGTCTTCAACTCTCTGGGGAGTCACCAATAAAATTAAGATACAGTCTATATTATTCAAGAAAATTGATAATAGGACTCATCAATAAAATTATAGAGATAAGTATTTTAGTTTAACATAAGAAAGAAGAGTTTTCTGGAGCTAAAGATCCCTATTAAATAATAGACTGCCTTGTAAAGTAGTGAACTATCCATGTGCAGAAAGATTCCATATATGCTATAGATATGATACCTGCATTGCGTGAGACATTAGACTAAGTGGATCTCAAGGTTCCAACTTAGGCTAATCTCTTTAAATACATCTGGATTTAAAGAAATTGGCCTATTCTTCCATCATTTGAAGGGAAAATTAGACATTTGGAGTAAGAACAATCTATACATATAAAAGCCTAAGCGACAGTTCAACCCTCTGACCGTCCGACCGGTAGATAGGACATGCACTGACCACCAGGGGGCAAATGCTCACCAGGGAGCTGCCGAGCTGAGGTGACGTGGCAGCTGTGGTTCTCGGGTAATGCACCAGGAACCAGAAGGAGTGCGTCACACAAGAACCGCCCTCTTGCAATCCGTGACCCCAGTTTCAGCCCAATCCCCACACTGGGCCTCTAGTGTAACTTATAATATGACAAAACACTCATCTACTTTCCCATATTGTCTTCCTGCTGTAACACAATGGCTAGTTAACTCTTTGAATGAATTTGTGATCTAACTCAAACTCATTTTGATGTAGAAAATGTCTATAATGATGTTTCTCAATTTTGCTGTATATTAAAATCACTTAGGACATTTTAAAACAGACAGTGATTCTCTAGCTATACCCCAGAGATTTAACTTACTTAAACTGAAGCGGGTGTTAGACATTGGCATTTTTTTAAAGCACTTCATGTTATTTTAATGTGCAGTTGAGGTTGAGGTGGGATGGTGGAACTGCAGGTGACGCCCAGGCTCTCTAACATCACAGTGGAAACGTGTGCAGCTGAGCAAGCCTCCTGGAAAGTCTAGGAAACAGGTAGTAATAACTTTAAAACAACACCATGCACCAAGAATCAGAAGACAATTAAAATACCATTATTTTCATTAAGCCACTAACTAGGTCTATAGTAAACTTCATAGAGCCTGTAGAACTTTTACTTTACCTTTTCAGAGCAGTTAAAGAAAGATTGTACATTTGCAGCTCATATATGACCCACATAGAGAGCAAGTCCTCATTCTGGTCAGGACACGTGCCAGGATTGCAGGCTTGATCTCCAGTGTGGGGCATGCAGGAGGCAGCTGATCAATGATTCTCTCTCACAATGATCTCTCTCTCTCTCTCTCTCTCTGTCTCTCTCTCTCTCTCTCTCTCCCTCTCTTCCTAAAATCAATACAAATATATTTAAATAAAAAAATTTAAAAAATTCTGCTCTGGTTTAGTAGTGAGGGTGAGAGAGTGCCTAGTGGGAATTCTGAGGTGAGAAACAAAATCACTCTTCATTTTATCTGAAGGCCTTCAATTTCTAGCTGCATCACTGGAGTGAATCATTTGTTCCATGCATCAGAGAAAAGTTCAACAAAAATACCCAGAGTTCATTCATTGTAAGTCATCACAGTGTTATATTATATCACTTAAAAACATGGATTTCCAAAAGAAAGGTTTCATAGTCTAAAATTTTCTCATAATTTTAAATAGAAATTATTTCATACTGTGATGCATAAGAAACTGCTAGACTGCTGTGCCAAATTCATCTTGATCACTGCACCTGACAAGTTACTTGACAATTTTATTTGTAGTTCTGGGGGAAAAACAAACAAACAAACAAAAAACACACCTTTATATAAACCACCTTAAATTATTTTTGTGGCAAGTTGCTTATTTTTTTCTTTTTAATGTGTTTTAGTAATTTAGGAATTTTATGTTTAGTCCTCACATAAACAGTATAGAACACTCAAAGCAAAACTGAAAAAGCAGAAAAAAATATGCCTATGTGAGTAAACAACATGTAAAAATCCATCTTTTTATAATTTCTAAACAGAGTGTACTTAGCATTGAGTGTTACCTCCCTGAAGGTAAGTATTATAACCTTATTCATCACTGGATACCTAGCAGTTAGTACAGGACTTAACCCAAAGTAGGAATTTATTTTTTTAAATAAATAAAGTTCCCAATTTTAGTAAGCATAAATTATAATATTTGACAGGGTTAATTATTATTGTTATTGTTAGGGCATATTTACATACAATTTCTTTTCTGGATGCAAGGATATATATCAATATGTTTATTTTTATATGAGATTTTATTTCTCTATTTCTGTAATACCTTATTTTTTACTGTCAATGCCAACATTAAATTGTTGAATTTAAGAAGATTAACTAGATACTGCAAGATGTTACCACATCCACAGTGATGTTAGTCTCACAATAAGGTATTCTCAATTATCTTTATTCCTTTCAAGCCCATTTTTTTTAAGTGCACATCAAATCTACACAGACAATTCTGAGAACAATCAATGACCTCTGTCTGGTCTCCTTCATACAAGCTGCAACAGATCTAATCACTTCTTATGTGGACAAATAAAATAATGAAATATTAATTTTGAGAGTGGAGTTAGGTATTAATTTATTATCTCTTTTATAGTTTGATACTCTTACTTTCTTCTTTCTCAGGAAACCTTACTTTTCCCTCTGACTTGCGATTTTGATCATCACATCCTCTTTGGGTTTTTTTATTTCTGTTTCTGTAATATTTTATAAGAGAACTAGTGACCTGGTACACGGATTTGTGCACAGTGAAAGGAAATTAGAAAGTGGCCAGACACACCCTGGAGCCAACCTCCTGTGGTCCCTCCCCAGCTTCTGCGGAGTGAGCGGGGTCCCTTCAGCAGGTGAGGTCCCTTGGACTGGCCTATGGGGATCAGCCGAAACCCGCTCTCCAATATCCCCCAAGGGGTCCCAGAGTGCAAGAGGGCACTCTGCAAAGTTGATGTCATACAGGGTGTGGAACGCAAACACAAGTGTGCAGTAAACCAGATTTGGGGCTGACAGTGCCCCAACAACAACGTAACCCACAGCCGAAGGTGGAATTGTGTGGCCCCGCAAGAAATCAGGCTCCCTCTTCTCTGGTTTCAGGATGCATCATCCAAGAACTGCCACTGCCAAGTCACTGCAGCTTGGCAGCTCCTGAATTGAGCATTTGCCCCCTGGTGGTCAGTGCATGTCATAGCGACTGGTTGGACAGTCAGACACTTAGCATATTAGCCTTTTATATATAGAGATAGGATGAATTAAGAAGGTTAGCTCCTACTAATTAAGCTTTGTTTAATCATGACAGCCCCATGAAATACAGACAGTAATCATCCCAGTGATTTAGTAATATATTGAACATTCATTAATTTGCAAAGTTAAGATTAGAAAACAGATTTGTCTAATTCTAAGTTACCCTACCAAACCATCTCTCTATTGGTGATAGATATGTTTGGAGCTAGCAACAATCCCCATTCCATTGTCTAACTAAGAAACGTTTGGATAGCTTACTGATATTAGAAAAGTGATAAACTACTACTTATGTTTCATAGATAGTGTGTTCAGCTCTTAGGAAGTACAAATAATGTTCAAGGATAATGACTTGATCTAAGTAACACTGTTGCCTTGGACCAGGAGCTTCTGTAAGGGACCAGTCTGTGTTACAAAGTGGGAGACAAAGTTTGGACTGGAGAGCCATGATATTAAGAAAACCTGGAGCTGGTTTACAATTTAGTTGACTTTATTATCATGTCCTCCCCTTCTCCCAATATCATATAGTGTCTGATAGGGGTTAAGAGAGGAAGCTTCAACTCAGAAATTGATTTTTCCCTCTAAGCTAAGATTATTATACACTGGTATGTCACCTACATGAACTCAATTCTACTTTTCAAATAAAACATAATATTTTAAATATTTTTAATACATATTGGCTTTTCCAGAATACAAGTACTGTAAAATAAGAAAACATAATATTTTTCTGGAACTTTATTAAGACTTGCTTAACATTTTAGAAAATCATGACATGGATCAAAATTATTCATGGAATTATGTTATTTAGTTGCCAACACAAAACTCTTGTATTCATTTATCTTGTTTAGCTGTTGATTATGATGCCTGTGCTTAAGTACAGAATCTAATTATTTTGTTCTGTTTTCTAGTTCACTTGTGCCTGGATATTTACACATGGAAATGAAGATCACTTTGTCATTTATTTCTTTCTTTGTAGTGTCTTTTATATAAAAAATGGGCATTATGTAGATTTATAAATTATGTTTGTAGATAAGATACAATACCTATGAATTTAATTGCAGAATGTTTGTTACAAAAATGAAAGGAATGAGAATTTTTGCTGACTCATACTCATATTTTTCTTCTGAAAACGTCAGCTAAAGAGAAAAATTTTTTATAAGATGGACAACAGTTTAATTTGGCTACTACTCAAGAACTCAGAAATATCTAGAGTAGTCCCAGACAATTATTTATTCCGCATGATTCTAGGGGTACACGGGGGCATGATGGTCCTTTGAATCAATCTCTGTCCAAGAGCATGCCCCATATGACCCATGATATATTGTATTTCCATGAATTTATTTACCGATAAATTTGAAGTAGCCATTGCTCAGAGGATATGCCTCTTAGCTATGAGGTTTCTTCATGGACAATTCCACGTAGTCTAAGAAAAAGACCTCATTAAGAGATTTATATAAAACAGTAGTATCTACATTTTTATGGTTGAATTATGTTTGTAATTCATCAATACAACATTCTTGTGAATCATCTCACATAAAGAGTCTTAAAGTTGAGGTGTTGCCATTGTGTAATATAAGGAAGCTGCCTGTTAATTGATGTGTCCATTTCTAATCAAAGCTCTTTCTACATTCAGATACCAAGAGGTGAGAGAGAAGGAGGAGGTGAAAACAGCAGAGCCCAATGTGTTCTTTGTATTGTCTTTTTTCTCTCCCTCCCTTTGTCCTTCTTTTCTTTCTTTCTTCCATCTTATTCTTTCATTCATTTCCTTTCCTTTCCTTCTCCCTTCCCTCCCTTTCTTCTCTGATTCCAAGCAAATGACTATGGAAAATTAGTAATAAAATAAGGATTACAGATGTCACCTTGAAGAGATAGATCCAGACGTAAGTATAAATTCTGAAAGGTCTTTTAATTAAAAATAAAGAGTCAATAGCTCTGTTGAACTTAGCATCTAATTCAGGCTTGAAATGAAAACCAGAAGCACATTAGCAAACATTGATAAAGTGAATAATATGAAGAAAGATATAAAATGTATTTTGTTTTTTGTATTTTTTTACTTTTTTATTTAAATTGTGGTCTACATTAACATTAAAATGTGGTGTTCATTGATAACTATACATAGATTTATTTTTAAATTATCTCTAAAATGGAAAATTGTCTACACTATCAATCATTCCTGTAAGTAGTCCAGCCTTTAATACCAGAGCAATAAAGAATTTGCAGTTATTGGTAGACGCTGGCAAAGTTTCCAAGAGCAAAGAACCATCATTACTCATTAAGCACTTTGAAAATTATAACCATCCCTTGGATTAATGAAATGCTAATGTTCTTTCTGGCTTTATTAAGTTTTTTTTTATTTGCTTTAAATCAGACATTTTAAAAATTTGAGAAGTGTTCCCTTAAGCCATACCATTCAAACAATTCTATTATTTGTTCATATCTCTACAAAATCTTGCTCAAAACAATGAAAGTTAAGGATTGTTTCCTGTATATTTTCCAGTTCTGCTGACTTCTGGCTTCAAGAAAATTTACAAATATTATAATTCTGAATATGCCAAATTTCAATGCTCTCTTATCTAGACTCAAGTGAAATGTATTTTTAATTTTACTTAGCATATTAATAAATTATATAAAAATAATTCATTTTCATAATTTGACATTAACATCACTGTCAAATTGGAGCACCTGACCATGGAAGTGAGTCCTGGGCCCTATAATTTAGAGATCTGACTAATTGAATATAAACTATTCTTATTGAAGTTACACATTGTGTCAAGTTGCCTGATTTTAGGGATGGTGGGAATTCAGAACATCATTGCAAGACATAGAAGTGGTCAGGAATAAAGAGCGGGAAACACGTTCACATCACTGTAACATCTGTGCCATTCAGGTGTCCACACTTCATAGCATAACTTTAGTTAGTTAGAGCTTCCTTGATGAATAGCCTATATAATAAAAGCCTAATATGGAAATTGTCCCCTCGGGCAGTCGTTTGACCTGGAGTTCGACTGGGAGACTGGGAGTTCAACCGCACACTATGACGTGCACTGACTACCAGGGGGTGGCGACCAACCTCCCGTGGTTCCCGGGCTGGGGGCTGCGACCTCTCGCTGGCTACCTGGGGGCAGGGGTGATGGGGATAGAGGTGCGGTGAGAATATGGGGTGTCCACAGAGCTCTCTCTCACTCCCCCTGCCACCCTCCCCTGGGACGCCAGGGCTGGCACCCTTAGGTGCCAGATGCCCATGAGGAGCCTGCCCTGCACCCACATGGCCTCTTCCGGGTGAGCCAGGCCACAGCTGCCAGGACCACAGAAGCCAGTCAGGCTCCCCATAGATTCACCAGGAGCCGGTCTGCAAGGCGGGCCAGGAGAGAGCGTGCTGCCCGCCCGGCTCCCGTGCTGTGCTGCTGGGCTGCCCAGAGGCCCATGCTGTGTCCTGGCCCGCGGCATCGGGGCACACTCACCGCATCTCTGCGTGGGGACTCGGGTGCTGTGACTCAGGCAGGAGGTTGTACTCGGGGGCCCAGGGCCCAGGTGCTGCCCACGGCCCAGAGGTCAGCTGGGACCTGCCCTTTCATGCCAGATGCTCGCACTTCGATCACCTGCCAGGCCCAGGGACCGCACCTGTGCAAGAATTTCATGCACCATGCTTCTAGTTAAAGTATAAAAGCAAAGTGATCCAGCATATGCTTATTTATCAAGAGCTATTTAAAGAGGATCAATTGTAAAAATATTAATGCTTCCCACTAATTGAGATCCCTCTATTAAGATAAGAAAAATTAGACTTACAGAGGTTCAGTAATTTGCCCAAGAGACACAAGTAGTTCCGAAGAATGTCTACAGCATTATCCAAAGGAAGGAACAAATAAGATGTAAAAAAGGGCTACTGCTTTCTAGCATTTACCCTTACCTTAAAAATGCTACAGGTAGTGCTATTTTAGTTAGATTAAATGATCCCATTGACTTTTTGATTCTCTAGAGACCCCTTGTATCATTATTATCCTCATAATCTCACTATGATCTAATTAGAACTGAGTAAAATTGAGAATCTGTCTCCCTTCCCTCTATATTACAATTCTATTTATACATTTTCATATATTTTCACTACTTTCTTAAGAGAGTCTTAAGATAGATTTACCTATTATCTCTTTATACCTTTAATTATACTTGTATATAATTATTAACCAAGGGTCATGTTTTTATAGGCTTCAGTTTTCCCTGCCTGTGAGTTCTGTCATTTGCTGTCATTTTGCTAATTTGGGCAGGTCATTTAAAGGAAAAAATCATCTTTCTCCAAAATCCTAACCAGATATTCTTCTGTAAATATAATTGTTTTCTATTTAATTAGTCACGAATTAGAAGAGTGAATATAAAGCATAACCAGAGTCATTATTAGAACTTAGTTTGTGTAAGAAGAGAGGGTGAGGGGAGAGCCTGGTGCAGTGAAAAGCTGTGGGATGGTGGCTGTGCTGTTCAATTAGGAGGGAGAAGAGAGGCTGCAGGAGGAAATGAGGTGTCTCGGGGAGAGATACAGCAAGGCCCCGAGCGTCATTTCTGTGGAAAGAGGCACTTTGCTCTTTATGACTCTTCTGTCTGTGGCAGAAAATAGTTGGGAAGCTCAAAGGAGGCCTTCACCTGCTTATGACTATTCACCTACAATATAATATACCCTCCAATAAATCACGGTACAATTATCTCAGATTTAGCAGTACAACACACACCTAAATCTCTGAAGCAGCGTGAAACATTGTAGTCCTTGTAATCAGGCAAGTCAATTGTGAAACATAAATATGGCTTTCTGTTCCTGCGCTGATGTAAAAATCAATCGCCTGCATGGATAGTACCTGAAACAAAGCTAACCCGGGAGTGCCATCTAGTGGACAGAATGATTACAACAGGCTGTTCACTTCCCACAGGCTTTTTAAAAAAATAAAACGACAATAAATTAGGGAAAATCTGTTGTCCGGCAAAGGAGTCCTAGCTAATACCTGGCAATCAATAAAAGAAGTTGAAACCTAGCAGAGGTGATGGTTACCATTGCTTCCTCTCTCCCCGCAGAGACAAACCAACCATCCAGCAGAGAGGCGTGAAGGAGGAGGCCTGTGCGTTGTGTGTCTCAGAAGAGTTGCACATACCGTGCCTGACCGCGTGAGAAGGAGCATCACCCAGAGCTCAGACTCCGGGCTGGGAGAGGAGAGAGCTCTCTTTGGGGTAACTATTGTGAGACAGAAGAAATCACAAGAAAAACAACCAGGAGTTTTAAAAAAATACAGCTTTCTCTCAAAAAGATTTTACAGTGGTATAGATATGATTATAGTGAAGAGAACTTTAGGGCTGCGAAATGTGCAAGAGAAAGGGGGCCTCATGGGGGCGTGGAAGTCGGGTGACAGCCCTGGTTGGGATGGGTGTGGGGAGACACCAAGGCAAAGACATTTGGAATCCCATTTGTGCACCAAACATTCCTGGAGAGGGGAGGAGTTTGCCAAACTCCTGGTATGTAACGATAACTTGAGAGGCTTCATTTGCATAAGTACCTATATAGCTTCCATAAAGTTGAGTGCATTAAAAAGTGTGAGGCGCCGAAACCGGTTTGGCTCAGTGGATAGAGCGTTGGCCTTCGGACTCAGGCGTCCCAGGTTCGATTCCGGTCAAGGGCATGTACCTTGGTTGCGGGCACATCCCCAGTGGGGGGTGTGCAGGGGGCAGCTGATCCATGTTTCTCTCTCATCGATGTTTCTGACTATCCCTCTCTCTTCCTCTCTGTAAAAAATCAATAAAATATATTTTAAAAAAAAGTGTGAGGCTTCTGCCTAACACTGTAGTCACGGAAACCTGATCCAGACGGGTGGGAAGGGGGCTATCGCTTGCCTTTCTTTAAGTGGATTCCATAAACAAATATTTTAGTAGCCAAACAAATAGCCAAAATGTTAGTACATCCAAATTTCCCCATGAGGTGCTTATTAGGCATGTGGCATTCCAGGTCCCATCTGCTGAGATTTGGGGGTTGATCTGGGATGGAACCCTGAGATTTGCATTTTAAAAATCACCCTCATTCTGATTTTGGATGTGGAATCCCAATTTCAGAACCACTTCCTGCTCAACCAAGGGCACGTTGGCCGAGGCTTATTGCCTCAGAGCTGTGATGCTGTGGGACAATTAAGTGTATTTTTGCTGCTGTTCTGACCTGGCAGCTCTGGGGAACCTTAAGAGTATGAAAGGACCAACTCATCCCAGTTTGCCCCTCAGTTCTAAGCAAATTGGGACAGCCGGCCACCCACTGAAAAAAACTTTTAAAAAGCTCTGCGCAATGGTAGCTACCAGAAACAAACTTGGCAAAGAACAAGAGGGCCTGTTGAGGTGATCCTGACTGAGAACCCTCGCTGCTGAGGGCCATTATTTGGAATGACACTGAGCGGGGTGGGGGCTCCAGCTGTAGCACTACTTTTGCCAAGAGCAGGGGAGAGTAAGCTCAGGAGTGCTCCCTGACCGAAGTCATCACAGGGGCGGTGGATGGTCTGTCCAGCTAGAAGCAACTGCTTTTTAAGCTTTAGAATTTCCTTATTTCCCAAATCAGTAAACCAAGACAATAAAAGGTCAGGGGAGGGGAAAAGTGGATTTGGCATAATTTGCTATCGGAAATATTATGTTGATTTGAATAACGTAAGGCCAAACTTAGTGCAACATCCTCATGTCATGATCACCAACATGTCATTCCTTTACATTTCTATGGACAGTATAACTAGGCATGCCAGATTTTTAGTATAACTCTTTCCAAATGAAAGAAAATAAAAATACCTCATTTGGAAACCTAGTGTGTTTTGAGACCTAAAAAGGCAACCTAGTTCTATAGACATTGGATTTTTGACCTAGCCCTAAAATTATCAGGAAAGGATGTGATAGAAAAAGACAGTCTTATACAAGGATAAGGGTGGCTGGCTTTTTCCAAACAGAAAACATGGTGACAAACTTTGTAAAATCTGTTGTAAATTGCATCTCTGTGAAGAGACACGCATTTGATATCAATGGTCCTAATTTCATTGAAAGAAGTTAGATTTACTTTCTTGAATTAAAAACCAGGATATTGCCTGACTGGGTCTCCTTTAGAAAGACTAAAGCTTTCAAGAGATCAGTCCAAGGATCAGATATTCCTTCCTTGCAACAGTGGAGATTGAATGAACTTGATGGGCGTGGTAGACACAACCAGCTGCTCATCCAAGTCCATGAGCCTCTCTTCTTCCTGGACACAGAGCCAGACCATGTGTTCCTGCCTCTCTCATACTTAAGCGTGGCCGTGTAACTGAGTTTTACTCAGCAGAAGAGAAGTGGAAAAGACATGCACTACTACCAAGATTGATCCATTGAAAATCTACCACACGTTCTTCTCCGTGTACATTTCCCTGAAAGCCAACAGGGATGGTGGCCCATACAGTATCATTGGATGCACGTGTTAAAGACGACAGAAACTCATCTGCTTGGGATCCTGAATGACTGCTAAGAAAGACATCTGTCCAATTGTTCACCTGCATTGTGTAAGGGCCACTGTGTGCTTTGGTGACAATTATTAGCAAAGTTAGCCTACTTTTACTAACTTAAACAAAACCCCAGGACAGCCTTCATTCTGGAGCTCCTGCTTTTGGGGCTGGCTGTAAAAGGAGAGATCCCAGGGATGAGCATGCACGAGGGTAGGGGGGCCCTCGGCTGTAGGCTCGGCATTCTCCGCGCGAGAGTATTTCCCTGAGGCAGTGCCTGGCCCAGCAGTGCGTGTTCTTAAGTGTGAAGGGACATTGCAGCAGGCAAGCAATGTTTCTCTTTAATTCATTTTTGCTAAAGGTAATAAACATTATGGTCTCATAGTAAAAAAAGTAAAGTCAATTAAACCACAGGTGAAAAGGAATGTGTCATTCCTGCTGCTGCTTACCATTTCTTTTATTTCCCCACATTGAAATTCTGATTAAACAAATTTTAAATTATAAGTCATTTGAGAGGCTTCTGAATGCTGTCTCCATATTTAAAGGAGTACATATGTCTCCTAAGGACCTATAAAGTAGAGGTGGAGAGGGGGTTAAATGTGCCAACAGCTTAAGAAAAGGAAACCCCTTAAGTGAAGGAAGTGTTACTAATATGTGGAAAGGTTACATTTTATTGAATATACACATTTATGGGCACAGTTTTAAGTTTCGTTCACAAACAGCATTGCCAAGATTAAAGTTTATAATTAAACCCCATTTTATAAGGATGTCAGTTCATCCAGTAGTTCTATGATTTAGTTAATGACTAAGACAACTTATTTTAAGCATGGGTAGTTTTAAAAGCAAAGTGCAGTTTAGATTACTAACTTGAGGCTCAGATGGACTGTTCCCTTGTGAAAGGGCGATTCACTGTGAGCCTTCTTAGGTTCAAACATGTTCTCTCTTCGTGCAGTCTTTTTCACGACTCAGTCATGTGGTTTCCACACAACCATCCTAACAGCAGCTGCTTCCCAGGCTGCCCCCACCAAATACACATATTTGCTGTCTTGTAGACTTAGTCCTGTATTTGTGAGACTGTTAGGAAAGAGGCCAAACTCCGACATACGTACACAAAGATGAAACTTGTCTGGTAAGTACAGTGACCACTGCTTGTCAGGGATGAGAAGGAGGCAGATCCTAAAAGACATGCAAAAATTAGCTTTGTTACACTGAACTTTGGTCTTTGTGGCTTCCCATAGAGACTTGTTTAGGTGGAGGAGTGAGAGTAACATCACAAGAGAGAGAGAGGTGATGGGCCTGGTTACTAAGCAAGTCAGAGTGTTGGCCAACAAATTGTTATGATCTAATATTTGGTCAAAACTAGTCACTTATAAAGGATCACAAAATTTCTTAACAGAGCTTATACTGAGTATAAAAAGACTTCATGATAATAACTCTTAAAAACAGACATGTCATCAAGAGTGAACCCTAATGTCCTAATGTAATAATTTGGGTGATTATAATGTGTCAATGTCGATTTATCAGCTGTAACAAATGCACCATTCTGTGGGGGGTGTTGATGATGGTGCAGGGGCTATATAGGGAAATCTCAGAACCTTTTCCTCAATTTTATTATGAACCTAAAAGTTCTCTAAAGAAATAAAGTCCTTAACAAAAAAAAATAAATAAATAAATAGCAGCCATCTGCTGAGTTTATACTTTATTCTAGGGAGCGGGAGAGAGAAAGAGAGAGACGGGGAGAACACATATGGGTTGGATTGGGTTATGTCTTGGAGGATATACAATATGAGCCTAATTTAGAAGCTTTTCCCAAACTGGGAAATAGGGTTCACAGTAAGATAATAAAATACTACCAGGAAGTAGTACAGTGACCATATTTAATCACATATTTAATTATATGATTTAAATAACCAAACCAAACCACATAATATTGAGGAAAAAATACTGACTTGTGATATAAAATTTAAAGATGTAAATTCTAGTCTCGTTTCTGTAGTAGCTCATTAGCTAACACTGAAGAGTTCCCTTAAATTCTTCACACCTCACCAAAAAGGTCTGAAAATTTTCCACCTCTAAATTCTACGACTTTAAGGGTAATCAGACTAGGAAGAAAATAAATGTGTTCTCAGAGGACATTCTGAGAATAAAGGACTTAAAATGGGCCTTAAAGAAAAAGTAGGTCCCAGAAAGAGTCCAAAAAGAGCAAGGGAGATATGTAAACATGGGGAAAAGAACAGAAAACAAAAATCTAATACAGTAAATGGTGTGGCATGTCCATTTACTCATGAGAATTCATCTGAGAGGAGTAGAAGGTCCATGTCAGAGGCAACAGCCTGATGAGATGAGATAATGGGGTGTTTTGAAAATTAGTGTGAGAATTTTGACAAGCATCTTTAAAAGATAACAGGAGAGGCACAAGAACAGGATAAGAGAAAGCGCCAAGTGTTGAAGTAGTTATGGGAATGAAATAGAACAAGGACTCCAACAAATTATACCTTAATGAACTGGAACTATTGCCAAAAGGTCAAATAGTATGTTTTGAATAAAAATAATTGTGTCAAATGAGGTTGAGATATACTGGTTCAAAGCTGCTCACAAGGCAATAAAAAAAAAAAAAAAAAAGAAGGAAATGTAAGCTGTTTGCTTATTCAGTAAAGAGTAGACTTTTATAATTAGTTGCCCTTCTGTTTCCAATATCCTGTGTCCACATGCAAAAGCAGACACTGGGACAGCCACTGGCATGACCAATATCTTGGGGAGATAATGAAATAAAATAATTATTTGCATTTTTAAATGTTTATAATTAATATACATGTTTTGTAAAAATAAAAACAACTTTAAAAAGTGAGTCTTTAACATAGGCACCAATTTAAAATGTTGACATATATGGTCTGACTCATGTGGCTCAGTGGTTGAGCATCAACCTATGAACCAGGAGGTCACATTTCAATTCCCGGTCAGGGCGTATGCCCGGGTTGCAGGCTCCATCCCCAGTGTGGGATGTGGCAGCCCATCAGTGAGTCTTTGTCATCATTGATATTTCTGTCTTTCTCTGCCTCTCCCTTCCTCTCTAAAGTCAATAAAAAATATTTAAATAAAAATAAAATAAAATGTTGACATATATGAAGCTATTGGTAGCCATAGCATTATGGGTGAAATGTTTGTCCTCTAACTAATAGTTTCATTTAAAAATATATTCTAATTGCCTATAGCTTCAAATATGAAAGTATCACTTTGTGTGTATCAGGGAAAGGAAAAGGGTTCTTGCCATTATGTCACAGAAATTGATAGAGTTTGGCCCACTCAGAGGCAGAGATAGTTCAGTGAAGAATGCCATGTTCATGTACAGTTTGTAGAACAAAAACAAACAATAAAGGAAACCAAATTAATCTTACCCAGGGGAGCAAAGAGGAAATTTAAGAAGTTAGCTTTTTCTCTATGAAAAATTACTAAGCCAAAAGTGGTTAGTAGTAGTTGGGTTCTATAGACAGGAAGCAACAATGCATTTAAATTGCCCCAGGCTATTCAGTTAAACATAGGAAGGGTTCATTTATTCTTTGGACTATTTCTGAATGCAGGAAAGAAATACAAAATATGGGAAAGTTCTGCAATGAGTTTTCATAGCCATATTTAGAAATGGCAAAGTTAGTCATCTCTTAAAATATGTACCTATCAGATGGATAACAACGGGATAATAGTACTCAGAGATTTGAATGAGAAATGGAATATAAGAAGCCTGTCTAAGGAACAGTGACAAATTATAAAGAATTAGAAATGCATATCAAATACATTATTATATTCAAAATAATTCTCTGTAAAAATTATGACAAATAATTTGTGTTATAAAAATTATTAAAAAATCTAAACAATACAGAAATGAATAACAGTTTAATTAAATTCAATAAAATTCCAATTAAACTGTAAACAAAGCACACAGATTACACTATTCAGAAAAAGGCTTTTTATCACTAGGTGAACATCATTATAAATATATTTTTATTTACTGGACACTTACAATTTTTCAGTTACATTGAAGTATAATCAACACACAATAAACCTCACATACTTAAAATATACATATGATGAGTGTGCTACATCCATGAAACTGTCACCACAATCAAGATAATGACATACAAAGAAACTTTGGGGGATAATAGATATGCTCATAATTTTGATTGTGTATGTAATAAACACAAATGTTTAATATAAACATTAACTCATTTAGTCATTATAAAAGTTCTATAAGATTGGTATATTTTAATCACATTAAAAAATATGAAAACTAAGGCAAAAATGCGTTAAGAAATTTCCCAAGATCATACAAGCAAGTCTCCAGAATTATCCTGGACCTTGACTCACATTTGAGTTTCTCCCCAATATCTTCTCAGTGTTAATTTGAATTTAAACCTAGGATTCTGGAATATAAATTATCCATTCAAATATAATGTCTCTGTGTATATACTTGACAGAGTGGTAGATGGAGAAATAGAATTTCCTTTTAAAAAATTAAATCACATTAAAATTATATTTTAAATTAAAAGTAGTCAATTTTATTTTACTTGGATTTAATAAAATATAAACAGAAGTGAAATAGAGGAAGTGAAATAAAATGAAATGAACTTTAAGTAAATTTTTCTTCACCACTATAGATTATTTGTGCAAGGTCCCTTACGTTTAAAAAATAAATTTTTATAAATAGTAATTGGATAAAGAGAAACTCTGTCTGTAATTTGGTTTATTTTATGTCCCTTGGGGCTTAGTAGTAAGATATTATTTAACTTTAATGGGGAAAAAAAAACTATGTATGGTATTGGTTGGGCATACTGTCATTGTCTGGGAGTCTTTCTTTTTCTAAAAGTGAGTTTAACTATGAGATAGTATGAGGAGAGAGAGAGAGAGAGAGAGAGAGAGAGAGAGAGAGAGAGAGAGAATGTGACATGTGAACACATAGGAAGACATTTTTAAGTGTAAGTCATTGGTTGGCTCCAGGGACAATTTTGCACCCCAGGGAACATTTAGCAATGTCTAGAGACATTCAGGTTACCCTAACTTGGGAGAGGGATGAGAGCTAGTGGGCAGAGGGCAAGGATGCTATAAACATCCTACAGTACAAGGGAAAGCCTCTTTCCAACAACAGAGAATCATTTGGCCTCTAAACCCAATGGCACCTCAGCTGAGTAGAAGTCCTGAGTGATCAAAGCCATGGGCAGAACAATAAAGACCAGGGACATGTAGCTGCTAGAAACTGGAACAGAAAAACCTTAACAGAAAGTATCTTAGTGATTGCCCACAGTGGCAGATATCTTGTAGACACAATAGAAACCTACTTTTGAGAAGTCAGGGGTTGTCAGAGAAGAAACAAGTCTCCAGAATTATCCTGGACCTTGACTCTCCCAGACCTGCTAAGGCATGGTTTTCCCTTTACTTACAGACAAACCTGAGAAATAAACTTTCTTATCTGCCACACACTAAGCATGCCTTTTATTTTTCTTTGAAAACTACAAGAACCTAAAAGAATCTCCAATTTTAAATATATATATATATGTACTGAATATATACATAACTTTTATTTATTTATTTATTTCCCTTTAGTAGTAATTTTATTAAAAATGTTTAATGTTGACATTATTGCAGACTTTCCCTTCCCCCCACATTTACCCACCTCCACCCACATAAATTTTAATAAAAGATTTCACCCAAATCATTCATTCATTTTACCAAAATGCATGCAAGATATTTTTACATATATTGTTGTTTTCTGATGCATGATAAAATTATACTTATAGTACTGGAACTATCTGATCCTTATATAAGATTTTTAATAACTACTAAGCTAAAATAATTAAGAATATTAAGGATTAAGACAGAAAAATTTTATCATTTATTTTACTATTATTTCAATATTATTAAATAATTAAAAACTCATAAATAAAACTGCACAATTAAAAAATGTATTACCATTATCTTGATGTAAAATATAATATGTAATAATTTCAGATATAAAGTTATGACAAAAAAACCCTACTTTTAATATGGTATCTTTTTTCTGATATTTTAGAAAGCCTACAATAAAATTTCACAATTTGTAGATTCAATAAACAATCTCAGTTCTCCCTTTGAGATAGATATGCCTAATTCTTTCAAATTTGTTTATAAACATTTACTATAATATAATTGTTTCAAATACATCGGAAATTATAATTTAGCATAGCATTATTGTAAATTGTATTTTAATATGTGTAACAAAGCCCATTAAGGGATGGAGTCTTAATTACAATCTGTAACTTAGTAAATGTATAAACATGGGCAAATTTTATAATCTCTATAAGTCTCATTTTTTTATAAAATAGAAATTATATGGCCTATGTTCTACTAGTTGTCAGAATAAATTGGGATAATACATGAAATGCATATAGCAGTTATTAACATATGTTAAGTGCTCATATATGTCCTCAATTATTATTATTACTAGAGGCCTGGTGCACAAAATTCATGCATGAGTAGGGTCCGTAGGCTTGGCTGGTGATCAGGGTTGATCAGGGCCTTCCGGCAGCTGGCCAGGACCTTCCTTTGTTCCACGCTACCCCCTGGTGGTCAGCACATGTCATAGCAAGCAAATGAACTCCTAGAGGACACTTTGTATATTAGCCTTTTATATATATAGATAGTTACTTATATTATTATGACATCAAAAAAATAATTTTTATTCAAAAGTTCATTTAACTCAATGGCAATAGTCACAAAAAAGTTTATTTGGGACTACAATGAATTTACTGTGTTTTTCTAAATCTGTAAGCTTATTTTAAGTTTGACTCATCATATAAATTGGATAAAAACTTCCAAAATTGAAAATAAGTGACCTATTTTTTAATATTATTCCATTTACTTACTGGAAGCTTGAGAAATGAAAGTCCAAGGAAGAACCAATTCTGACAAGCCTTCTTTTTAGACAGCAGAGAAGAACTTGAGCCACAAAAGTGCAATTCTTAATGATGGTGGAAGTCAAATACCATTTCCATATGACAGATCAAGGCGAGAAAGCAGTTGTCTCTAAACTTAAAATTTCCACAATAAAGTGTTTTATAAAAAGTTAATCGCTTCAAATACTGTGACAAATAAAGAAGCCACTGCTCTGATTACTACACTAGAGATAGAAAGTAAGCATCAATTGCAACTGAGAGAAGATTTGGAAAACATTCAAGTTAATTGTCATAGCCATGCCAATCCATGAGCTGAAATGGACTTCCAGTTTTAGAAAATATGTAAAAATGTGAGTAATACTATGTGTCAGCAAGGCCATAGATTAAGCTAACAAACAAACAAACAAACAAAACTAACAGAAATGTTGGAGATGGGATGCTGAGGAGAGGCCTCAGTGATTATTAGTCTAATTTGTGAGTTAAAAAATAAAGTTTTTAGGGAAGACTTTTAATTTCTTTATGACTGTAGCCCATTAGGATCCATTTTTATGGTCTATAGAACCACAGAGAGAATTAAGTAGATTTCTCCATGATTTTTAACTGAAGAAAATTGTAGCTTGTTCAAATTCTTTGGCAAGTGGAAAAAAGAAAAATAATTTTAGCTATTAGGTTTTTAGACTGTTATTCCAGTCTGTTATAGCTCACTGATTTTTTTTTTTAAGAACTCATTCTGATTTTCAGTGGAAGAAAATTGTTCAGTGTGTTCAAAGCAATTGGCAGGCAATTATGTTATTTAAAATCCTTCAGAAGGTATTTTCCTGAACAACTTAACAATTTAGAAGAAAAGCCTAATTTCAAACTCTAGATTAAATTGTTAAAGTTCTAAAATACTTCAATCAGATAGTAAAAGTAGTCTAACTCTCCTTTATTTGCAATAAAGATATTTTAATAAAAGTACAGTTAATTAACAGATCTCCCTACATTCTGTAGAATAAACTAACCTGAGACTTGTCAAATCAAGGCCAAGCTCAGTGGCCTGGGACATTTTGTATTTCTGTGTTTAAAAACATAACATATTAAGTATATGTGCTATATAAATGTGATTCTGACTAACCAGAGGGAAATAAAGAAAATTACTCTGAATATTGCAAATAGGGAAAAATTATTTAATTTTCCTTTATATCTAGTACTTATTTTTCATTTGTAGTCCATTAAATAATTGATTTAATCATTCAAGTGTTTTTAAGCCTCTGATACATGATCTATCAGCTCTAATATTTTTATTCTCTTCAGTGATGAGGAAAACCAAAAAATATCCCAAAAAATCAATAATCAATATGCTGAGATACCACTACCTACAAAGTGCAATAATAACTTTGAATATGGAGTTATTAAGTCTTTCTAGTAGGAGAAATAATATATTAGGAAAGATGAATTTGGTCCAATTAGAAAAATGAGTAATTCAGTAATTCAATTAGAGAAACACATTCAACACATTGAAAATAGCTTTAATTCATGAGCTCATTCCCAAATACTTTTTGAGCCTTACCATAAGGGAAACACTTTTCTGGGTGTGGGAATATCACAATACAAACAAAGCCCCTGTCCTCAAGAAGCTTGACTTCTAGAGGGAGAAAACTAATGGTGAACAAATAAACAAAACGGTAATGTGCTAGTTGGTGGGAAGTGCCACAAGGTGCCAATAAGTAAAACAAAAGGGTGAAGGGATAGAGCGTCACAAGGCGGAGTGCTATCTCAGACAGTGTGGCCAAGGAAGGCCTGTCTAATAAGGCAATGTTTAGAAGATTTGTGAAGCGAGAGAAATCCACGTGTAGACTGTATATGTGAAAGAAATGCATTCAAGAAAGACCCAGAGGTGGGAACATGTTTGAGGAACAGATTGTACAAAATAATGGGAAAGATCATATAAGTTTAGTCGGGCTGAAGAGTGGTCAAGGTAGACTGGAGGTAAGAGTGGCCCAGTAAATCCCAGGTAGACTGTGTAGTATCTCCTAAGTTTAGTTAGAAAGGGGATATGATCTTTGTCTGAGAAAGAAGGTTGGTGGTATTGAAGACAGCCAATTTACTTGAAGTCAAGAGACTAAGTGTGAGCCTAGTAAAATGGTCCAAGTCAGATAAGATGAGTGACTGAAGTCAAACAGTGGCCAAAGGATGGAAAGAGATTTGGTAAGTAGAATAAGAAGGTTGCCATGAATCAGACTTGCAGAATGGGGGGGAGAAGGAAGATCCACGGAGGTTCTAAAATGTTTAGGTTACACAACTGGGTAGAATAATGCTATTTGCAAAAGTGTGAATTACTGGAGCAGGGTAATATGTGGACAGAAAGCAATGAATTATGCTAGACATAGTGAATTACAGGGGCCTAAAGTTACATCCAGAGAAAGCTATTCAGTAGGCAACAGATTGCCTACATTTATAAAGAAAAGAATATCGAATACTTATTTTTAAAAACAAGGACAAATATATAAGTACATGTGAAGAAATACAAGGGTTTATAAACAAACAAAAGTTTTATATTATCCATGTACCATCAGCACCGGGTGGCCCCTGGTCTAGGTTGAAGGGCTGGGATACTGCTTCCATGTTCTCTCACCACTAGTCCTCCATTCATGCTGACCTTCTCTGCCACAGGGATTTCCATCCCTCCAAGATCCAAATGTTGATACACAGCTATCTAGCATCTCTCCAGTATTCTATCACTTACTTCTTCATCCATCACTCAGTACAACAAAGGAAGAGGTTCTTCTGTAGGGACCCACCTTCCTTAGAGACAGAGGGGATAGGAATTATAAATGCCTATACTTCAAAACATTTGCACCTTGCAGAAGGCTAAGCCAGATCAGAAGTTGATATAGAGAGAGTATTTTTTTTAAGAAAACAGAAGAAAATTAGTCAAATTTAAAATGCTGCTTTTAGATTCATCTTGTATTACTCAAGAGTTCTCAGATTATGTTTCTTTGAAATATTTGACATTAAATATGGACCATAACCATTCTTTTAATTACATTCTTGGAAACTGAATAAACACAAATAACAACTTGCAGTGATAAGCACTTTGATATGGGCCATTGGTGAGGTTTGGTTTGAAATCCCTGGAGGACACTTATCTGACAGTCTTTAGCTAGTCCATTAGGTTGGCATGCCACAGAAGTGGTTAGAGAAACAGAAGAAAATCACAGTATAAAGGAATTATGTACTTTAAAATAGCATGAAAATCACTTGTGTAAATGAAAAATAAGAAGCAACCATTTTGCACCTGGCCAGCGTGGCTCAGTGGTTGAGTGCCGACCTATGAACCAGGAGCTCATGGCTCTATTCCCAGTCAGGCCACATGCCTGGGATGCAGGCTTGACTCAAAGTGTGGGGCATGCAGGAGGCAGCCGATCAATGATTATCTCTCATCATTGATGTTTCTAACTCTATCTCTCCCTTCCTTTCTGAAATAATAATAATAATAAAGAAGCAACCATTTTGTGTTATTCCCAGAAATGAGTTATGATCAAATCCATTTGCCTGATTTTGCTCAATATACTTACTGTATCACAGTATTCAAGATGAAATTGTGCCACTGGGATGTTAAAAATTCAAATCATTTTTTCTGAAAGTTTCTCTTATGTCAAAGTTTCTGCCATTTTCTGTGTATTATTTATCTTGCTATTTATTTGCTATTCCTTTTTTAAAATAAAAAATTCATTAAATTGACTGCTTTAGAAAAGAAAACAGTGAGCAGGCAAAAATGACAGTGGCATTATTATCAGCAATACTGCTTAACTTCACATTTTCCATATTTGAAGTAAGATAAAAGGTCACATATGAGCATTGTAAGAGCAAAGCTGCCATCAAGAAGAGTCTGAAATGCATTTCTATCTAAACATTTTATCAAAACATGCATAAATATGGATTCCCCTGGAACACCTGGACATAACAGAACCCTGTTGAAAGAACAGCATAATAACCAGTATAATTCTTCTTATGAAGACAATGACTTGCTTTCACAGACAGTAATTTTAGTTGGCTTCAAGAGAGAATTCTGAGTGGCAGGTGAAAGGATATGGAGGCTCTGAATCTACAGAGTGGGGAGGGTAAGACAACAACTTGTGCAGCATGATAAAAACCTCTTTCCATCTTGACTGTATTAATAAGGTTATTTTATTTATTTTATATAAATTTTTTCAGCACAATGCTTGATACATAGTATATGATGAATAAATGTCAAGCAAATATATCAAATTATATTAAATACTACAGGCCCGGTGCATGAAATTCATGCATGGAGGGTGGGGGGAATTCCCCCAGCTGGGCCTGCAGGGGATGTCCTTGGAATCGGGCCTAAACCAGCAGTCAGACATCCCCCAAGGGGTCCCAGATTGGAGAGGGTGCAGGCTGGGCCTCTAGTATAGTTATATCTCTAATGATGTAGATATTAATTCCATCTAATACATAGATATACATAATTTTAGTTAATCCCTGATAGCAACCGATAACTTCATTTTTTTAAATATTTTGCTTCAAAACTTTGAATTTGAGCTAGATTTTTATATACTAAGAAAATTTTGCAGAGGAATTTAACTAACATGGTCCTATAAGTTATAGTGCCTTTATAGGGTCCACAAAATTTTCCTCACTCAAATTAGAATGATTTCAATTTATTACTCAAAATATTTGTGTTCATTCTGTATTGCATTTCTTGAGTTTTTTCCTCATTTACATCTACCTTTCTCCTCCTTATACTGTTTCTCAATGTTTACTCTGTTAAAGCAAGATGGAATATAAGGCAGGTTTTCTGATTTAATTAATGTGAAGGAAATGGTTATCTTAACAAGCGAAACAAAGTAAAAGCTTTCAGAATTCTCTCTTCTAATAATGAATGACACTTTCATTGGAAGGTGCAGATAGAGGCCAAAAACTATGAGGAGAAAGAAAATCCATTCATAGATAAAATACTTGAAAATACATTTTTAATTAATGAAATTTTAAGTAAAATTTTTAAAATCTATAACTCCAATGACAGAATTTACCTATTTTTTAATTCCAATTTTTAAAATATAGGAAAAGCTAGAATTTCTTGAATGATTAGGATTTAAATACATTGAATAATTGAGTGTAGATGGGTTTCAGTATTTAAATAATCAGAATATAATATTGTGTCTATACTATTAAACCTTAAAACACTTAAATTTATATATTATTGTTAATTCAGCATTTTATGGTCTTTTAGGTTTAAAGATTATACATACAACATTTTATTAGATCTTACATTTAAAATTCATGAAACCCATTTATTTATTTTTTCTTTTTTTTTTCTTGCCAGAGGAGATATATCAGAAAAAATATTGCTACAAGAAATGTCTGATATTTTACTGCCTATGTTTTCTTCTAGGATTTTTGTAGCTTCAAGTCTAACATTTAAGTCTTTAATCCATTTTGAGATTATTCTCATGTGTGGTGTAAGAAGGTGTCAAGTTTAATTTTTATGCATGTATCTGCGCAATTCTTCCAACATCATTTATTGAATAGTCTTTATTTTTTATTATTATTTTTAAATTTTATTGGGGTGACATTAGTCTATATGAACATATAGGTTACATGTGTGGATTATCCTATCTAATAAAGAGGGAATATGCTAATTGACCCTCACACCGTCGCAAAGATGGCAGCGCCCACAGCCAATATGGAGGTAATATGCTAATTACTGCCCTGCCCTCAAAGATGGTGGTGCCCACAGCCAATAAGGTATGAATATGCTAATTGACTGCCCTGCCCTCAAAGATGGGAGTGCCCACAGCCAATAAGGAGGGAATATGCTAATTGACTGCCATGTCCTCAAAGATGGTGGTGCCCACAGCCACAATATGGTGGCACCCAGTCCCCTCAGCCCCCCAGCTGCCCAGGGCCAGCCCAAGGCACAGGCAAGCCTCAGATGTCGGCTGTGCAGCTGCCCAGGGCCGCCCGAGGCTCAGGTATCCAGGGCCGGCCAAGGCTTGTGCTGCCGGCAGTGGCAGCAGCAGAGGTGTGATGGGGTGTCACCAGGTCGCCTCCCACCCCTGAGGGCTCCCAGACTGTGAGAGGGGGCAGGCCTGGCTGAGGGACCCCCCCCTCCAGTGCATGAATTTTCATGCACTGGGCCTCTAGTTAATTTGCATAATCCTATATAATAAAAGCCTAGGTGATGCAATGCCCTCATGCGAAGCTCTCAATTCATAACAATATGGCTGTCCCATGTCATCACAAGATGGCTGCCACAAAATGGCTGCTACAAAATGGCTGGCAGGGGAGGGCAGTTGGGGCCATTAGGCTGGCAGGGGAGGGTGGTTGGGGGTGAGATCAGGCCAGCAGGGGAGGGCAGTTGGGAGTGATCTGGCTGGCAGGGGAGCAGTTAGGTGTCAATCAGGCTAGCAGGGGAGCATTACGGGGTAATCATGCTGGCAGGCAGAAGTGGTTAGGGGCAATCAGGCAGGCAGGCAGGTGAGTGGTTAGGAGCCAGCAGACCCAGATTGTGAGAGGGATGTCCAACTGCCGCTTTAGGCCCAATCCCAAGGATCACAAGATGGCCACCCCCACATTGTCACAAGATGGTAGGCAGGGGAGGGCAGTTGTGGGCCATCAGGCCATAAGGGTCTAAACCAGCAATTGGACATCCCCCGAGAGGTCCCAGATTTGAGAGGGTGCAGGCCGGGCTGAGGGACCCAATCCCCTGCAAAATTTTGTGCACCGGGCCTCTAGTCTGTATATAGGATCATGTGCCCACCACCCAAAGTCAGATCTTCTTCTGTCACCTCATATTAGGACCCCTTTCTTCCCCTACCCCCTCCCTCTGGCAACTAATACACTGCTGTTTATGTACATAAGTTTCAGTTTTATATTCCACATATGAGTTAAATCACATAGTTCTTAGATTTCTCTGTTTGACTTATTTCACTTCGCATAAAGTTCTCAAGGTCCATCCATGTTACTGTAAATGACACTATTTTATTGTTTCTTATGGCTGTGTAGTACTTCATTGTGTATATTATACCACATCTTCTTTATTCAGTCCTCTATCGTAGGGCACTTTGGCTGTTTCCAACTCTTGGCTACAGTGAATAATGCTGCAATGAACATAGGGGTGCATATATCTTTGTGTATAAATTATTTTGAGTTTTTCGAGTATATACCCAGGAGTGGGATTATTGGGTCATATGGTAGCTCTATTTTTAATTTTATGAGGAATCACCAAACTGCTTTCCATAGTGGTTGTACCAGTCTACATTCCCACCAGCAGTGAATGAGGGTTCCCTTTTTTCTACAACCTCTCCCACACTTGTTATTGCTTGTCTTGTTGATAATGGCCACTCTAACTGGTGTAAGGTGGTATCTCACTGTAGTTTTAATTTGCATTTCCCTGATTGCCAGTGAGGTTGAACATCTTTTCATATATTTATTGGCTGTTCGTATGTCTTCTTGGGAGAAGTGTATTTTCAGGTCCTCTGCCCACTTTTTGATTGGATTGTTTATTTGTTTGATGTTGAGTTTTATGAGTTCTTTATATATTTTGGAAATTAAATCTTTGTGGGAGCTACTGTTTGCAAATATCATCTCCCATCTGTTTGGCTGCCTGATTGTTTTGTTGTCCATTTCTTTTGCTGTGCAGAAGCTCTGCAGTTTGATACAGTCCCATTCATTTATTTTTGCTTTTACTTCCCTTGCCTTTGAGGTCAAGTCCATAAAATGTTCTCTACCACCCAGGCCCATAAGTTTGGTACCTATATTTTTTTCTATGTGACTTATAGTTTCGGGTTTTATGTCTAAGTCTTTGATCCATTTTGCATTAATTTTTGTACATGGGGACAAACTGCAATCCAGTTTGATTTGTTTGCATGTGGCTTTCCAGTTTTCCCAGCACCATTTATTGAAGAGACTATCTTTACTCCAATGTGCATTTCTGGCTCCTTTGTCGAAAATTATCTGTCCATATATGTGTGGTTTTATAGCTGGGCTCTCTATTCTGTTCCATTCATCTGTGTGTCTGTTTCTCTGCCAATACCATGCTCTTTTGATTATCATAGCTCTGGAGTATATTTTGAAGTTAGCCTTGTTCTTTTTTTTTCAGGATTGCTTTGGCTATTCTGGGTCTTTTGTGGTTCCATACAAATCTGATGATTTCTCATTCTGTTTCTTTAAAAAATGACATTAGGATTTTGATGGATATTGCATTAAATCTGTATATTGCTTTGGGTAAAATGGCCACTTTAACTATGTTGATTCTTCCAATCCATGAACACAGGATATTTTTCCATTTCGTTGTGTCTTTTTCAATCTCTTTTAATAATGTTTTGTAATTTTCAGTATATAGGTCTTTCACACTTTTTGTTAAGTTTATTCCTAGATACTTTATTCTTTTGGTTGCGATTGCAAAAGGAATTGTTTTCTCCATTTCTTTTCTGAAGTTTTGTTGTTGGTATACAGGAAGGCAATGGATTTTTGTACATTGATTTTGTATGCTGCAACTTGACTATATTTGTTTATTGTTTCTAGTAGTTTTTTGGCAGTCTTTAGGATTTTCTATATATAGCATCATGTTATCTGCAAAATGTGACAGTTTGACTTCTTCCTTTCCTATTTAGATGCCTTTTATTTATTTCTCTTGCCTTATTGCTCTAGCTAGTACTTCCAGTACTATGTTGAATAAGAGTGGTGAGAGAGGACATCCTTGTCTTGTTCCTGATCTTAGGGGAAAAGCTTTCAGTTTTTCACCATTGAGTATGATATTGGCTGAGGGTTTATCACATACTAGAGGCCCGTTAGATGAAATTTGTGCACAGGTTGGGTCCCTAGGCCTGGCCGGCGATCAGGGCCAATCTGTGGGGTGACTGGTGAGGCAATCAGAGGGGCCCCCACTGGCACCGCCTTGGTGGGCCTGGAGCCGCCTGCTCGCCGGCCATGCCCCCCACCACCACAGCCAGTCACCTCCCTCTATGGGGTAACTGGCGGGGCAATTGGGCCCCCCCCTGCTGGCACCCGCCTTGGCTGGCCTGGGGCCTGCGTGCTGGGGGCAGCTCCTGCGTTGAGCATCTGCCTCGACCAGCTGTTCCACCGTTCAGTAGATTTGCATATTAGGCTTTTATTATATAGGATGGCCTTTATTAAGTTGAGGTACTTTCCTTCTATTCCTATTTTATTGAGTGTTTTAATCACAAATGGATGTTGTATCTTATCAAATGCTTTTTCTGCATCTGTTGACAAGATCATATCATTTTTATCCTTTCTTTTGTTAATGTGGTGTACTACATTGATTGATTTGTGAATGCTGAACCATCCTTGTGCCCCTGGAATGAATCCCACTTGATCCTGATGTATTATTTTTTAATGTACTTTTGTATTTGATTAGCCAGTATTTTGGTTAGGACTTTTGTGACTGTATTCATCAGAGATATTGGTCTGTAGTTTTCTTTTTTTGTGTGTGTTATCTTTGCCAGGTTTTGATATTAGGGTTATATTGGCCTCATAGAATGTGTTAGGAAGTATTGCCTCTTCTTCAATTTTTTGGACAAGTTTGCAAAGAATAGGCTTTAATTCTTCCTTGAACGTTTGGTAGAATTCACTGGTGAAGCCATCTGGTCCTGGACTTCTGTTTTTTGGGAGGTTTTTGATGGTTGTTTCAATTTCCTCACTGCTGATTGGTCTACTTAAATTTTCCAGTTCCTCATGATTTGGTTTAGAAAGGTTATATGTTTTCATGAATTTATCCATTTCTTCTAAGTTATTGAATTTGTAGCATAAAGGCTTTCATAATATTCTAGTATGATCCTTTGTATATCTGTGATGTCTGTGGTGATTTCTCCTCTCTCATTTCTGATTTTGTTTATATGGGCCTTTTCCCTTTTTCCCTTAGTGAGTCTAGCCAGGGGTTTGTCCATTTTATTAATCTTTTCAAAGAACCACTCTTTGTTTTATTAATTTTTCTACAGTCTTTTTGTTCTCTATTTCATTTAATTCTGCTCTGATTTTTAATATTTCCTTTCTTCTGCTAACTGGGTTGCTTTTGTTCTTCTTTCTCTAGTCTTTTTAGGTGTGATGTTAGGTTGTTTACTTGGAATTTCTCTTATTTCTTGAGATAGGCCTATGGTGATATAAACTTCCCTCTTATTGCAGCTTTTGCTATAACCAGAGATTTTGATATGTCGTGTTATCATTATCATTTGTTTCTATATATCTTTTGATCTCATCTTTTATTTCTTCTTTAACCCAGTCATTTTTTAGTAGTATGTTGTTTAATTTCCACATATTTGTAGGGTAATTTTTTTTTACCTCCTTTTTGCAGTTGATTTCTAATTTCATGGCATCGTGGTCAGAAAATATACTTGGAATAATTTTAATCTTTTTGAATTTGTTGATGCTTGTTCTGTGACCCAACATATGGTCTATCCGTGAGATTGTTTCATGTGCACTGGAGAAGAATATATAGTCTGATGTTCTGGGATGAAATGTTCTGTAAATGTCTATTATAGCCATTTGGTCTAGTGTTTCAGTTAAGGTTGATATTTCTTTATTGATTTTTTGTTTGGTTGATCTGTCTAGAGCTGTCAATGGAGTATTAAGGTCTCCAACTATGATTGTGTTTTGATCTTTTTCTCCCTTTAGTTCTGTGAGTAGCTGTTTAATATATTTTGGTGCTCCCTGGTTGGGCACATATATATTAATAAGTGTTATGTTTTCTTGATGTAGTGTTCCCTTTATCATTATAAAGTGTCCTTCTTTCTCTCTTGTTATCTTGAGATGTATTTTATTAGATATAAGTATGGCTACACCTGCTTTTTTGTGGATGTCATTTGCTTGGAGAATCATTTTCCACCCTTTTACTTTGAATCTACCTTTGTCTGTGCTGTTTAGCTGTGTCTCTTGTAGGCAACATATGGTTGGGTTTTGTTTTTTGATCCACCCTGCTACTATGTCCCTCTTTACTGGTGAATTTAGACCATTTACATTTAGGGTAATTATTGATGTATGAGGATTTCCTATAGCCATTTTACCTTTGGTTTTCTGGTAACTCTGTGCCTCCATTGGTTCTTTTCCTTTATGCTTCTATCTGCTGTTTTTGTTTGGTGGTATTCTATACATCTTTTTTCTGTTTCCTCTTTTTTTAAGCTATATGTCTTGTTTGGGGAATTTCTGTGTGTGGTTGCCATTAGTTTTATAAAAAGTGAGGATGCATATATACCATAGTTTTTCCCCTTTTGAGTACATCTGATCTTCATTTTCCTTTGCCTATCCATACCTGTCCCTCTTCCCCTGGTATGTTTTTATTGTCACAAATTATCCCTGTTTATGCTGCGAGTTTTTGGCAATCTTACTCATAATGTTATGACATTATGTTCTTTGTTTCAGGTAGAATAACTACCTTGAGTATTTCCTGCAATGGAGGTTTTCTAGTGATAAAATCCCTCATTCAATGTCTGGGAATGTTATTTCTTCTTCATATTTAAAAGATAATTTTGCTGGATATAATATGCATGGCTGGTAATTTCTCTCTTTCAGGCATTTGAATATTTGGTTCCACTGTCTTCTTGCTTGTAGAGTTTCTTCTGAGAAGTTGGGTGAAATTCTGATGGGTTTTCCTTTGTAGGTCACTTCCTTCTTTTCCCTGGATGCTTTGAGAATTTTTTCTGTGTCACTAATTTTTTTAGAGTATTTATTATAGTGGGTATAGTTTATTTTAATTGCAAGAAGCTGATTATCTTGATCCTGGAAAGGTCACTTGAAAGTCCCTCTGATTACTGTACATATTGGGTGACTAGACCTCATTGTTCCAGGACTAGTAGCAAGAACTTTTTTTTAATTTAACAAATCTTTATTGTTAAGATTATTACAATTGTTCCTCTTTTTTCCCCCCATAGCTCCCCTCCACCCGGTTCCCACCCCACCCTCTGCCCTTACCTCCCCCCCAATGTCCTCATCCATAGGTGTACAATTTCTGTCCAGTCTCTTCCCGCACCTCCCACACCCCTTTCCCCCTGAGAATTTTCAGTCCACTCCCTTTCTATGCCCCTGATTCTATTATATTCACCAGTTTATTCTGTTCTTCAGATTTTTAATTCACTTGATTTTTAGATTCACTTGTTAATAGATATGTATTTGTTGTTCATAATTTTTATCTTTACCTTTTTCTTCTTCTTCCTCTTCTTAAGGAATACCTTGAAGCATTTCATATAATACTGGTTTGGTGGTGAAGAACTCCTTTAGCTTTTTCTTATCTGTGAAGCTCTTTATCTGACCTTCAATTCTGAATGATAGCTTTGCTGGGTAGAGTAATCTTGGTTATAGGTTCTTGCTATTCATCACTTTGAATATTTCTTGCCACTCCCGTCTGGCCTGCATAGTTTCTGTTGAGAAATCAGCTGATAATCATATGGGTGCTCCCTTGTAGGTAATTAACTGTTTTTCTCTTGTTGCTTTTAATATTCCCCCTTTGTCTTTTGCTCTTGGCATTTTAATTATGATGTGTCTTGGTGTGGTCCTCTTTGGATTCCTTTTGTTTGGGGTTCTGTGCACTTCCTGGACTTGTAAGTCTATTTCTTTCACCAGGTGGGGAAGTTTTCTGTCATTATTTCTTCAAATAGGTTTTCAGCATCTTGCTCTCTCTCTTCTTCTGGCACCCCCATTATTCTGATGTTGGTACACTTGAAGTTGTCCAGAGGCTTCTTACACTATTTTCAAATTTTTGGATTCTTTTTTCTTTTTGCTTTTCCAGTTGAGTGTTTTTTGCTTCTTTGTATTTCAAATCTTTGACTTGATTCTTGCGTTCCTCTAGTCTGCTGTTGGGTCTCTGTATAATATTTTTTATTTCAATCAGTGTATTTTAATTTCTAGTTGGTCCTTTTTCATATCCTCGAGGGTCTCACTAAATTTATCGGCCTTTTCTAGGAAATTCTTGAAAAACCTTATAACCGTGGTTTTGAACTCTATATCCAGTCATTTGTTTTCCTCCATTTCTTTCATTTGTGATCTGTTTCTTTGTCTCCGCATTTTCACTGCTTCCCTGAGTTGGTAGGGTAGCTTTGTGTGCTATGTGTCCTATATGGCCCAGTGGCTCGGCCTCCCCAGTTACCTGAGGTAGACACTCTTGGTGCACCCCTTTGTGGACTGTGTGTATAGCCTTGTTGTAGTTAAGTTTTGATTGTTGTTGGTATCACTGGGAGGAACTGACCTCCAGGCCAATTGGCTGTGAGGATCAGCTGTGTCTATGCCAGGAGAACTTCTGTGATGGAGACAGCCTTATGAGACAAGACTTGCAAAATTGAAAAATCCTCTGTGCTCAGCTTGGATGGGGCGGAGTCTCAGGGCTGAGCAGACAGTCTTGGCTTCCTGTCAGCCCTGCCCTATGATGCCCCTGGGTCTCAGTGTACCTCAGTAATCGCTGCAAACACCTCTAAGAGTAAGCTGCCCTTGAGTTTCGCCTGCTGCCAGACAGTCCAGTTTCTCCCCAAATGAATCTGGATTCCCAGATTCTCTCCCAGAACTGGAGTTCAGTGTAGTG
The DNA here is from genome assembly GCF_951640355.1 of Cnephaeus nilssonii. Taxonomy (NCBI): domain Eukaryota; kingdom Metazoa; phylum Chordata; class Mammalia; order Chiroptera; family Vespertilionidae; genus Cnephaeus; species Cnephaeus nilssonii. Next base: position 78,470,480 of record NC_137077.1, on the reverse strand, counting down.
GGGGAGCTTCCGTTTTCCACCCGCTAGAGAAAGCCAGCGGCATTCAGCAGTCAGTCCTCTCTTCATGCACTTGCCTCGAGAGCTCTGCCTTTCGCAGCTCCCCTGAGTTTCCGCCTGACAGTCCAGATTCCCCCCGTATAAGCCTGGGTCCCCAGGGTCTCGCCCAGAACCGGGGTTCAGTGCAGTCGGAACTGGGGTTCAGTGCAGTCAGGAGCTTTTGTCTCCTTCCCACTAGAGAAAGCCAGCCAGGTACTCAGCTGCCCGCGTGCGCATGTCTCCGTACCTCAGCCTTTTGCAGCTCCTCTGATTCTCTGTGTGCTTTCCTCTTTCCTTCTAGTTGCAGAATTTCCACTCAGCCAGCTTTCCTGTGGTTCTGGATGATGTTCGTTTTGTCTTTTAATTGTAGTTTTGAAATTGTTGTGTGAGGCAGCAGTTTAGGTGTTTACCTATGCCACCATCTTGGTTTCTCTCTGTGTCACGAATTTTTGACAGTTTCATTACCAAGTGCCTTGGAGAGGGCCTCTTTGGATTGAGGTAACTAGGTGTTCTGTTTACTTCTTGGATTTGTGGATTCTCTTTCCATAGATTTGGGAAGTTCTCATCCACTATTTGTTTCAATAGACTCTCCATTCCATACTCTCTCTCCTCCTCTGCTATGCCTATGATTCTGATGTGTGTTTTTTTTTTTGTTTGTTTGTTTTTATGGAATCAGAGAGGTCTCATAGGGCTATTTCATATTTCTTTATTCTCAGGTCTTTCTCTTTTTCCCTCTGCATCATTTCTTGATTCCTATCTTCAATATCACTAGTTCTTTCCTCTAACTGGTTGGTTCTGTTTTCTATGTTCATCAGTTCACTCTTAATTTCTTTAATGGCCTGCTTCATTTCCAGGATTTCTGCTATATTCTTTTTTTTAACAATTCAATTTCTTTGGAGAACTACTCATTTTGTTCATTGATTTGTTTTCTGAGTGAGCTGAATTGCCTGTAAGTATTTTCTCGCATCTCATTGAGTATTTTCAGAACTGCAATTTTGAAATCTCTGTCATTCAACTTGCATAATTCCGTATGTTCCAGCCTGTTTTCTGGGGATTTTTCATTTTCTTTCTGGTCATCATTGTTGTGGTGGTTGTTCATGGCATTCATTGTTCTCCCTTGTTTTCCCATTTATCTATGAGGAGGTCTTTCTTCTCTATTCCAGTAGATGGTGCTGAATTGCAAGATTTTCTTTCCTCTGTGGCCTCACAGTTTTGAGCCTCTGTGGGTTCTGTAGGGCTGTACTGCCTCTGCTTCTTGCGGGTGAGGTTTGTTTTCCCCTCACATTAATGGCAGTCCCTGACCTCCCAGGGTCTAGCCCAAGCACCCCTCCTGGGGTTCAGTCACAGAGGGAAACTGTGTTTCTAGTGCAACTGCTCTTGGTCTACAGACAATACACTCCTGAAAACAATCCAAAGGCAACGGGAGGCGAGACCTGGGAATCTAATCAGTGGCAGGGCGTGGAGATCTACTTTCTTTGCCTGAAAGCAGGCAGCCAGGCCCAGCCTTGGGGAGCGACGCTGTAGGGAGGGTGTCTGCTGACTAGCAGTTTACACATGCAACTCAGATCCTGTGACTGTTGCCCTCAGTTAAGTACTGCGCTGCAGACAAGCTGTTGGGAGCTGTTCAGCCTCCCTCCCTTCTCTCATCTCCCCGCTTATTCCAATGATGGGCTCCTTAGTTGTTCCAGTGTGCAGGTCTCTCAGGCATCTGTGTTGAGCAGGGACTTCTTTGTTGAATTATAGGTGGTTATTTCGTTGAAATGTTAGAGGAGAGGATAGACGTGCCCTTACACCACCATTCCTCTGACGTCACTCCAATAGACTGTCTTTAGCCCATTGTGTGTTTTTGCCTCCTTTGTCAAATATGAATTGACTATAAAGATGTAAGTTTATTTCTGGGCTCTCTATCCTCTTCCATTAATCTATATGTCTGTTTTTATGCCAGTACCATGCTGTTTTAATCACTATGGCCTTATAGTATAGCTTGATATCAGGTGGCATGATTCCTCCAACTTTGTTATTCTATCTCAAGATTGCTGTTGCTACTTGGGATCTTTTGTGGTTCCATATACATTTTTGGGATATTTGTTCTAGTTCTGTGAAATACACTATTGGTATCTTGATAGAATTTGCCTTGAATCTGTAGATAATCATTTAATGATGTTAATTCTTCCTATCCATGAACTCGGTATATGTTTGCACTTATTTGTATCTACTTCCTTTTCATTCTTCAGTTAACTTTCTGACAACAGGTCTTTTACATATTTGGTTAAATTTATTCCTAGTTATTTTATTCTTTTTTAAGCAATTGTGAATGGGATTTTTTTTTTTCAGAATCCCTTTCTGATAGCTCATTATTGGTGTATAAAAAGCAACTGATTTCTGGAGATTTATTTTGTATCCTGATACTTTACTGAATTTATTTATCAGTTCTAGTAACTTTTGATGGGATATTTAGGCTTTTCTATATAGAGTATCATGGCATCTGCAGTGACAGTTTTAATTCTTTCTTTCCAATTCTTTCCAATTTGGATGCCTTTTATTTCTTTCTTTCTTTCTTTCTTTTTTTTTTTTTTTTTTTTTTTTTGTCTGACTGCTATGGCTAGGCCTTCTAGTACTATGTTGCATAAGAGTGGTGAAAGGTGACAACCCTGTCTTGTTCATGATCTTAAGGGAAATGTTTGTTGTTTTTACCCATTGACTATGATGTTGGCTTTGGGTTTTTTACTATTGCCTTATAGTATATCAGGTGGCATGTCCTTTATTACATTGTGGTATGTCCCCTCAATTCTCACTTTGCTTAGAGTTTTTATCATAAATGGATGATAGATATTATCATATGCTTTTTCTGCACCTATTGATATGATCATTTGGTTTTTATCCTTCATTTTATTTTTGTGGTGTATCACATTTATTGTTTTGTGGATATTGCACCAATTTGCATTCCCAGAATAAGTTTTTGCACAGTAAAGAAACCATCAACAAAATGAAAAGACAACCCACTGAATGGGAGAACATATTTGCTAATACATCTGAAAAGAGGTTAATATACAAAATTTACAAAGAACTTATACTAGTAAAACTCAACACTACAAAAACAAATAATTTAATTGAAAAATGGGCAAAGAATCTAAATACTTATCCAAAGAGGACAATAAAGATGGCCAATAGACATATGAAAAGATGCTCAATGTCACTAATTGTCAGAAAAATTAAAAATTAAAACCACAATAAGATATCACTTCACACCTGTCAGAATGGCTATTATCAGTAAATCTACAACTCTACATCCTGTTGGCGAGGATGTGGACAAAGGGAATCCTTGTGCACTGTTGGTAGTCTGCAGAGGGTGAGGGCATGATTGGGGGGGTGAGGGGGCTGAGGAGAGATAAGGACACATATGTAACACCTTAATCAATAAAGAAAAATAAAAATATATATTTTAAAAAACAGAGACAGACTCATAGATAGAGAGCAGGTGGACAGCTCTGATGGGGGTGGGGGGTAAGGGAAGTGGAGAACTCATGGACATAGGTCAACAGTGTGGTGACTCTGGGGGGTGAGAGGGGTGGATAGAGTTGGAAGAGGGTCTATGAGGGATAAGTGATGATGCAAAAAATAATAAATTAAAAGGATAAAAAAGAATAAACAAAGTGAACTCATGAAAAATTTTTAAAAAAGATAAAATCTATAAAAGCCTAAAATCTTATAATTAGTTAGAGCCTGAACTTTTCCTTTATTTAAAACCTCTTATGTTCTGAAATAAAATGTGCCCTGAGTACTGGTAATGTCAAAATATCAGTTCAAGTAAGAATTTAAAGTCATAAGAAGTTGTGATTAGAAGATTAAAGAAATAGAACTAGTATTCCCCAAGCTAGCTCAAAGATTGTGATTAGTATGCTGTGAAGGCAACTTTATCATGTGGCAATAGCAAAAGATTCAGTCTAGATTTGCATCTCATCTCCATCATATTTTAACTGTGATCTTGAATAAATAACATTACAGTTCTTGAATATTGAGTTGAATTACCAGTGTATTTTATAGACTTTTTAAAATTTTTTAAACATATGGAAGTTTAGAAAAATATATGTAATAATTGAGAGCATCTTCTTCCTAATTTATTTAACTTAAAAAAATGTCCAACATTGTCCCCTATGTCCAGCTGGTGCAGCTCAGTGGTTGAGAGCTGACTCATGAACCAAGAGGTCACTGGTTCAATTCCTGGTCAGGGCACATGCCCAGGTTGTGGGCTCGATCCCCAATAGGGGGCATGTAGGAGGCAGCTGATCAGTGTTTCCCTCTCATTCCTCAACCTTCCTCTCTTTCTAAAACTCAATGAAAACATACTTTTAAAAAAATTCCAACCTATAATAAAATTGAAAAAACTCCCATGTGCCTTTAAAGCATATGCATCAGTTAACAACAATTTGTTTCGGAGATAGATATAAATGTAGGTAAGATAAAAGCATAGTTGTAGACATAAAATTAGAGATTTAGCTATAGACATAGACGCAGATATAGATATAGATTTGTCTTTTTTCCCCCAGAAAAATCTAAGAGCAAATTGCAGACAAAATGGGATTTAATCCCTAATTACATAACCATCAGAATACTTACCCATTATCTCCTAACAACAAGGACATAATCACCCAAGAAATGTAACACTGATGCAATAATAATTATCCTACATAAATTTCCTCAAGAAGCTCAATAATATACTTCATAACTACTTTTCTCCTCTGATCAAAGATCAACTACAAAAATAAATATTACATCTAGTTGTCTTCTCTCCTTAGCTCATTGCATCTAGAATAGCTCTTATTTTGTATTTTATAACATTCACATTTTTCTAGAGTATAGGCCAGTTGTATTATAAAATATCTTACAGATTTGACTAATCATTTTTCATTATTAGATTCAGGTTAAATATTTATGTCAATAATACCAGCTCTAGATTATTCAGTGTTCTTCTTATTGCATAATCTCAGAAGACATATAATTTAGGTGCGTCCCATCACTGATGATGCTACGTTTGATCACTTAGTAATGGTGATGTCTAATAGAGTTTTCTATTGTCAAGGTATTTTTTTCTCTTTTTAATTGATATGTAACGTGAGGTGATACTTTCTGACCACATGAATACCATGCTCCCAAGCAACCCTAAAACAGAATTTCAATATGCATTAATGATCCTTGCCTGAATCAATTAGTAAACTGGTAGTTTAAAAAATGGTGATTTTCTGTTCTGGCCAGTGGCTCGGTCAGTTGGAGCATTGTCCCATACACCAAAATTTTCGGGTTCAATTCCTAATCAGGGCATATACCTAGATTTCCAGTTTGATCTTCAGTGAGTAAGGGAGACAATCAATTGATGTTTCTCTCTCACATTTTTCTCTCTCTCCCTCTCCCTTCTTCTCTCTCTAAAATCAATAAAAACATATCCTTGGGTGAAGATATTTTTAAGTGGTGATTTTCTAATTCTATCATTTGGTCTATACAGAAAATGTTTTTGTTTTTTTTTTTATGATATCTCAAGAATGAATTCCAGAAAGTCTGTCAAAGACTGAAATTTTTATATTTCTAACAAATTATATATAATTACTCATCTTCTATTTTTAAAGTTATATAAGTTATAATTTACATAATTAATGAGTCCTTAGATGACTTTGTGAGATGATTTATTAAATTGATATTGATTTGAATTGTTCAGTTGCCTGACTGACTTACTGGTTTTGTCAGTTATTTTGGCACCCAGTACACACAGCCTTATACATAACTCATAAATATTTGTGAACTTTCAAAGTATTATTGTATGACTTCAGAAGTTAAATCCTTTAGAATGCAGAAAAAAATGTGCATTTTCAGATTTTCTTTAAAAATATGTACATTTTCTCCCACAAGGTGGTGCTATGTTCCCACCAGCAAGCCTAAAAATAATCATGTGGGATCTATAACATGCACTCTGCAGGACTGAGGGAGAAATAGTTTCTATTTGAACTAAAATCATAGAAATGTCTTTAAAACTGCTCTTAATGTCTGCCTTCCCTAAGTACTTTTCTATTAGAATATGTCTATTTTCTAATGCTTTATTTAGCTTCATGCATCCAACTAACTACTGTGCTCCACATAATGTGTAAGTCATCTCAAATACACGTCTAAACTAAACCCTCAACCTTTATAATTGCCCTCGCCTAATCTAGTTTCACCAAACAACTGTATCTCACACACTATTCATTCCAAAAACCTTGGAATCCTAGTTACTTCTCTGGCTCTCTCTCCCTTTCTCTTTCTCTACCTCCATCTCTATCTCTATCTATCTATCTATCTATCTATCTATCTATCTATCTATCTATCTATCTATCATCTTTCCCTCCCTCTTTCCCACTTCTTCCTCTTTCCCTCCCTCCCTCCTCAGTCTGTCCTGTTGACTCTGCTTTCAAAATATTTCTATAATCTAGCCACTTCTCTCTCCAGCCACTGTATGAGCCTGATCTAAGCCACCATCACCTCCTAACTGATCTCTTGCATCTCTACAGTTTATTCTGCTATTAATCTAACAGCCAGCAATTCTATTAATCACCACTCAGATCATGTTACTGTCCTGCTCAAAACCTGAAAACTCTCCCTATTTCACTCAGAGTAGAAGTCAAAGTCCTGGTTTCCTGTCAGATCACAACCTCACCTCCTATGGTTCTCCCTTTCTCTTCCTCAGCTCCAGCCACACTGGCCTCCTTGCTTTTCTGCAAACATAGGAGTCACACAGCAGTCAGAGACCTGCTCTACAGTTCTCTTTACTTAAAATGCTGTTCCACAAATTACTACTTGGCTACTGTCATGAAATTTTTAAGTTTTTGCTTAAATGGTACCTTCTCAATGAGACCTAATGTGCATCATATACATTTTAGTATTTCCATATGATTTATTTCCCAGCACACATATAGATTATTAATTTATGAAGTTAATAGTTGTTTCCCCTATTCCATGAGGGCAGAGGTCTTGTTTGTGTAATTGATTTAAATCAATAGTCTAGAATAGTAGCACTAGTAGGTGCTCAGTAAATACTTGAATGAATTATACTATAGATATTAGCAATTAGTAGTCAATCAAAACAATTTGCTTTGTGGTTTATAGAGCATTTTCCATACAGAAATATGAAAACAAACAAAAAACAAAAAAAATGTGGATATATTGTATAACTAGTGTTAATCTAGATTCAAAAGGTATTTACTAACAACCCAGAGTTTAAAACATCTTATCCTACCTAATAATAGACAAATATGCAAATTGACCATACCTCCGACACACCCACAAGCCATGCCCACAAGCCACACCCACCATCCAATCAGAGCGAGTATGCAAATTAACCCAACCAAGATGGCTACAGCCACAGAGAGCAAGGTTTCCTAGGTAACAGAGGAAGCCAAGCTTTCCGCCTGCCCTTGCCAGGCCTAAGCCTCCACTCAAGCTACAAAGTTTCAATTATAGAAGGTAAACAAATTCAAAAAATGGCGGCAGAATGGAGCTTGAGAGAGCAGGCCAGGGTTGCTCCCGGCAACAGGGGAAGCAAAACTTTCCGCACACCCTGGCGGGGCCCACCACTTAAGGCTACAAAGTTTCAATTATAACCCCAACAGAAATAGCTGCCGGCCGCGGAGGGAGCCCCAGGCTTGGCTCCGCTCCAGGCTACAAAGTTTCCATTCTAGAAGGAAAATAAATTCCAGATACCAGGGCCTCCGCTTGGGTTGCCAGGGGGCATGGCCAGCCTGAAAACCACCACAGGCCCCTTGCTCAGGCCACCCTATGCCCCAAGGGAAACCCACCCTGATCAGGGACACCCTTCAGGTCAAACCAGCTGGCCCCCACCCCTGTACCAGGCCTCTATCCTATCTAATAAAAGAGTAATATGCCGATTGATCATCACTGCAACACACAATATAGCTGCCCCCATGTGGTCAAAGATCCTGCCCCCATGTGGACACAAGATGGCCACCACAAGATGGCCAGCAGGGGAGGGCAGTTGAGAGGGACCAGGCCTGCAAGGGAGGGCAGTTGGAGGTGATCAACCCTGCAGGAGAGGGCAGTTAGGAGTGACCAGGCCAGCAGAGGAGGGTGGTTGGGGGCAAACAGGCTGGCAGCGGAGTGGTTAGGGCATGATCAGGCTGGCAGGCAGAAGCAGTTAGGGGCAATCAGGAATGCAGGCAGGCAAGCAGTTGGGAGCCAGCAGTCCTGGATTGTGAGAGGGATGAGGGATGCCTGACTGCCCGTTTAGGCCCGATCCCACTGGGATCGGGCCTAAATGGGCAGTCGGACATCGGATCGGGCCTAAACGGGCAGTCGGACATCCCTCTAGGGGTCCCAGATTGGAGAGGGTATAGGCTGGGCTGAGGGACAACCCCCCTCCGTGCACGAATTTCATGCACCGGGCCTCTAGTATACATATAAAAGGCTAATATGCAAAGTGTCTCCTCAGGAGTTTGATCACTTGCTATGATGTGCGCTGACTACCAGGGGGTGGCATGGAATGTAGTAAGGTATTGGCCAGCAGCTGTCAGCTAGGGAAGGGAGGCCCCAACCGGCAGCCGGAAGGCCCTGATCATCCCTGATCGCTGGCCAGGCCTAGGAACCCTACCCATGCAGGAATTTTGTGCACCAGGCCTCTAGTATTTTCAATAAATGGCTAAACAATAAACAAAATAGGCATCTGTGAAGTTTTCCAAAGCTCACTTGACATTACATGCTGCATAATTTGATACATAGCTTCCTTCTGTAGAAAAGAAATTAGGATGATACAGTGAGACAAACTAGGTTTCTGGAATGTGTATTTCTATGTCATAAATATATTTGCTGCATAAAAACTTACACACTTTTATATTTGATTTTAGTATTTGGTTTTAAGTATGAACATTTTAATATGAATATTATGTCTAGTCTGCATATGTGTAATTGTGGTAGATTTAAATGTGGCTAAAAGAGGCAGTTTCTGATTCAGTAAGACATCCCTGTGAGAAGTTGATCCAAGATATGTAGGTTTCTAACATTTACACCAAAATGGGGCCAGAAATTCCAAACCAAAACAACTTTTGGTCACACTCATTTCTGTCATAGTCTTTTAGATATGACTTGAAGTTAAACAATATGTTCCACCAGTTTGACTTTTTTCTTAGTTTTACTAACTACTTTGGATAAACACACTTGTTATTAGTAAGTTATTTGACTCAATTGAAAAATAAGTAGTTGTAGTAAGCTCCAAAATTAGTTAATATGTCAAAACTGATTATGTAGACCCAGTGCAAGGCTCTTCATGAAATCTATGCCCCCATTCCTATGAATAGTCACTTAGGTCCCATTGCCTGGACCTATGCTTGCGTGGCCACAGCCTCCACTAGGATCATTATTACACCCTACTTCAAATAATTTCAAAAGCATTTTGAATGATTTTATCAAGTACTGTTAGCTCATAATTTTTGTATACATTTGTCATTAATGTTTTAACCTGTAAAAGTTAAAGTATAAAATCCCTTAAAAAAACACAGTAAAATCTGTCTTATTTCTGCTTTCACGTGACTTGTGCTACTAGTTTATATACTTCTAAGCTTTCAAATTTATTGTTTAAAAGAAAGAGAAAAAGAAGAAGGAAGGATGAAAGGATGGAAGGAAGATCTTAATTAACTAATGTAACTGCCAGATGATGTTGGGGCTCAGCTAATAAAGTTAACTCCAGTCCCTTTATCCTTTAAATGATAGTCTCTGGTCAAATCCTGTTGATTTATAGACATGAGCTACCTACTTACCTATCAATTATCACATATCAAATTCCTTATTCAAACACCTGAAATAAACATTGCCTAGTGTAAACATTTAACTTAATGGTAAATTTGTTTAGCTCTTACCACATCTACTATACCTCTCTTTCCTTTGCATAAGAAAAGACTTTCAAGACCCCTGCATTTATTCAGGGCTGTCTAACACTTGTCATTTCCAGATCAGAGCTTTTTTTAAATCACTTTTAAAGTATATATTTTTATTGATTTTCAGAAAGAAAGGGAGAGAGAGAGAGAAAAAAAAAAAACCATCGGTAGACTGCCTTCTATATGCCCCCTTGCAGAGATCAAGCCCTCAACCCCAGGCATGTGCCCTGACTGGGAATTGAACTGGCAACCCTTCAGTGCATGGGACAATGCCCACCCAGCTGAGCCACACTGGCCAGGGCCAGTCCAGAGCCTTTAAGAGTGGCTCTGAGTTCTCCATGCTCTCTCTCATTCCCTGTTGCACTGACTCTAGAAGCCATGCTTTGAGATGGTATATCCCAACACAGTGGAACTTCACCCAGCTGGGACCCTCAGTAACCTGCAGAAGCAGTTATTCCCACTGATATCACTAGACATGTTATCATTAGTACAGCATAGTCTAGCCTATACTCAAAAACTAAGCTAGTGTAGTAGATAATTACAAATTTATATTTTATTTCTAATAAACTCAAGGTCAAATTTGCTATTTTATTACTATTCACCCTATAGCTATTTCATATGTTATGTTATTTTGAAATTTTTAGTACAACAGTCCCACTTGAAGTAGGCACCTTCATGTTAATTATTCAATGAACTAATGTACAGCACCTCTTATTTACCAAGTAATCTAATAGATAAAATTGGGAGAACAGAAAGCATGGTCTCTACTATAACCAAGTTTACAAATCATGGGGAAGACAACTGAGGAAAAAAAAAAGAAAAAAGAAAAAGAAAATCAACTTAATCGTGACAAATGTCCTTGAGGAAAAGAATTGAGGACAATAAAGGGATGCAACCTGATCTGGGAATTTAGGGAGGGCTGGGACCTGAGAAGGCAGACCTGAGTAAGGGCTGATACGTGGTGTTTGAGGCTGGGATCAAGAGCAATTACGGAGGACGTAACCTTTGCAGAGATAGCCATCTTCCTAAAGAAATATATCTAAAAGCACAACATTGTCCGGATCGTATGAACATAGATAAATTTGTAAGCAACATTTTAATTGCTTACAACTCGATCCAGGGAATGAGTACTGAAATTTAGCATTTTAGGGGCGGGAGGGTAGGGGAAGCTTATTTTCTTGCTTGTAAATAGAAGTCTACAGTTGGAAACAAGCATGAGCCCGGAACATTAATTCTCTCCCACCAACTGAAAGTCAAGAAACTGCACATTTGGCAGCAAAATTCTAAACAGCCTACAAGTGCCAATATTAGAAGAACAATCTTTACACTATGTAGAAAATTGCTAGTTAATCCTTCTCCAAAAATTTAATTTCATAAAATGAAAGCAAGTTCTATGTTTTAGCTATAGTGGAGTATATAGTTCTTTCAGATTGTTGAAAAATGTAAGAGAGATTTCAAACAAGTTATTTTAAACAGCTTTAAACCACAATCTTTTTAATATACTACTTAATCGCCAGCATTTATAAAGTGATTTAGGCTTTCCAAAGCATTTCATATGCATTATCTCATTTGATTTTAATAGATGAAATATATATATAATTATATATAAATATTTAAAATCTATGACAACTCCTCAAACCCTCAAAATTAAATGTGAATTGAAAATAAACCCAGTCAGTCTGGGGCCAGAGTAAGTGAAATGAAAATCAGATTTTAGATAGTATTAAATGGCAAAAGAGAATGTATAAAGCATAGAAAATAAAAACTGGAAAAGCCTTTATAGAACATCTAGTCAAACTCCTCCATTATAATAATGAAAATAACTTCATATAGTGTATAAGCCATTATTTTTAATATGTGTGAGACTTTTAGATTAAGTGGTACATCGATATGAGATAATTCTATTTCAGGGCCTGCATCCTACAAGCAAATGATACTGTATAACAAATATTTCTTCCTTTTGTCCATAAACTTTCATCTACTAGTAAAAGCATTGAAACCTAAAAGCTCTTAATTAAAAACAGGAAAATACAAAATACACTGGTATTTAAAATTTGGGACAATATGTTACCCTACCAGCAAGTCTTGCTGAGATTTCACTGCAATTGTTTTTCTTAAACTAATCACTCTGTTTTCACCCTTGATCCCTTCCTTCTATTTTCAGCATAGCACTTGGAGTGATCCTGCTCAAACATTATTCAGGTCACTCAAGTTCATGCTAGGTGTGTTGCCTCACCATAGCCCTGATATCCTGCTCACTCCTCTCTAAACACAGGGACCTCATTACTATTCTCATACAACGCCTTAAGGACAGGACTTCCACATAGGTCATGAGGCCCAGTGCAAATTAAAAATTCAAGGCTCTTTGTTAACATTTTATTAAGAATTTCAAAATGGTGTGAGTCTTGTGCAACAGCACATATTGCACTCTCATGAAGCCAGCCCTGCTTAAAGGATTTGAACTGACTTGGAAGTGTCTCTTCCAAGATACTCTTCCCCCACATTCCACCTATTCCCTGCACCCCTTTACCTCTCACCCTTATTCTCTAAACCTTAGTTTTTTCCTTTAAAGGTTATATTCACAAGCCTGTCATATTTCTGCTCACTTTATTTAAACTTTAAGACTCCCATTCTTTACATTATTTTTGTCCCTAGTTCATATTGCTATTTAGCACGAAATGTATTTCACCTGTCCAACCTGCTTAATTCTGCCTTCCATCATTAGAATGCAAGTCTTAAGAGAAAGTTTTTTTTTTCATTATTGTTCCCTTGCACTCAGAACAATGACAGATACTCAATAACGGTGTTGAATGAATAAATGAATGAGTGAGAATATGATTGGCTTTCAGCAATAAAATGCAAAAGAATTTGAATCCCAGTCCTTTTCACACAGAAGATACCCACCCAGGAACTACACTGGAGGAACCTGCGGCCTCCTCCCCCTCCCCCCGCCCTCCCCACCACCCTCCTCACTGGCCTGGTAGAGTGAGATCTGAAATCTGGGGATCTTTATCTTCTACTCCTTCATGTAAGTTTGGCTGGTAAGCAGCAGTAAATAAAATAATGGTTTTCCTTTATTCATTTTTGTTAAGGCTTTTCTCTCTCTAAACATGTCCCTATTTAGAAGATTTTAGAAACTGCTCTTTATACCATCTGTAGAATTAGGAATTTTGGTTCAATCAGGCTATTGCAATTGTCATACATAGTTTCAAACCGAATTTCATTGACTTGAATCTGATTCCTTTTCATACATGATAGTGAATAAACATAGTTGTATAGCTTCTCCTTCCCAGTACCTGCATAAATAACTCAACTTGTCTGGGCACAGCTAGCTGTATTTTGTACTAAACAGAACTTCATCTCTCTGTAACTTCTATCTGTAACACCAGATAACACCTCTGGACCATCCATTAGGTGGCGCTGCAAATCTCTGGGCAGAGTTGTCTTCCTAGAGTCTGATTAAACTTGTTTTATTTCCCAATTAAATATGAGTTGTGATCATCACCTGAGAGTTAGATTATTGGAGGTTTGTGGAGAGGGGTAAATGTGTGCCACAATGCTCTCGGGGATAAGTAAGAAAGAAAATATACTAAGATTATCGTGGATGGTCTGTCAATGTTAAGTGCTAATGTGAAGTGCTTTTGATGACCTCTCATCTCTTTTCAACCATCTTTTCTTTAGAAACTTCAAGCCATTTCTTCAAACTTCTTTTATCTAACTTCCTGGAAATTCTATATTTTTTAAATTAGGTATTCACTTCTTACTAATATTTCTGGGGCTAGAGTAACTTATATGATATGGTAATTTTTCCCTAAGAGTGTGCTGAATTCTACTTCTCCAACTGAATTTTGTTAACAATAAATCTCAGAGGCAGATTGGAATAAGGAATGTTTATGAGCTTGGATGCTCAGCAAATTTGTATTTCAACCTAGCTCTGCCTTTAAACAACAAAATTATCTTTTCTTGCTTATCTACTAAATTGGGAATATTTGTTTATTCAAGAAATATGTATTGAGTATCTTACTATGTTCCTGTCACTATTCTTGATATTAGAGATAAGAGTTGTAAACAAAATTGGCAAAAATAACTATTTGCTTATAACTAATTAATTTAGATTTGCCTTACCTAATCTATTGAAGATATTTGCTTTTTTCCCCCCCGTAGCAGGAGAAAGCAGGTCAAGTGTAGTTACAGTAATAAAAAACACATAAGCAGCCCTGGTCAGTGTGGTTTAATTGGTTGAGCATTGTACCGTGCACGGAAAGGTCACCAGTTTGATTCCGTCGTGGCACATGCCCAGGTTGAAAGCTCATCCCTGGTAGGGGTGCATACAGAAGACGACCGATCAATGTTTCTCTCTCACGTTGACGTTTCTCTCTATCTCTTTCTCACTCTCTAAAAAAAATTTAATAAAACCATATTTTAAAATATAAAAAAAAACAAAGCACATAACCAGTGATTTGTTAGAGGAAAATATCCAGAATGAAGCTTACATTCTAGTTGGTATAGACAAACAATAAGAGTAAGCAATAAGTCCTTCGGTTGATCGGGGGAAGGTCAATGGGGGGGAAAAGGACACATATCTACTACTATTTGTAATACTTTAAACAATAAAATAAAATTTTAAAAAAGGAAAAAAGTAAGCAATAAATAAACAAGAAAATGTCATATAGTTGTAAGTGCTGAGAAGAAAATAAAGCAGATGGTAATGGGAAAGGAGATCAGTGGGGAAGATGGGATGGTCTTTGGAGATGCTATGAAGATTAAATATATTAATCTGATATGAGAGGTTTGTACTGAGCAGAATGCCTGGCAAACTTTCAAAAAATATTTTAATGACCAGCAACTTCCTATATAAAATATATCTCTTTGGTCTCTATTTCTAATAAATTTTGCTCATAGCGTAATTACATAATCACCCCAGTGATTTTGTTTTGGGTGAGTTATATATTTGGGGTGAATAATAACCAGAGAGATCGAAGGACTGAGAGCAAACTACTAAAAATTCATATTGTCACTAATAGCACATTTCTCTCCTAAAATATTTAGAGAAATATTACTTGTGTATATTGCATTTTCATATTTTATCTATCATTAAAATGAGAGTTGATAGACAATAGAGAATATAGAAATCATTTTGATGTCAAAATGAACTCAGTATTAGAACCCAAATTAAGACTCAAATTTTATCAATCAAATAAGTTCAAGAAAAAATTGTCAATGCTTAATGGTTGAGTAGAAATGTAAAAATCTTCAAATAAAATGCAACTGAAGAGTGCCAAATACTTACACATACCCTAAGTTTCATAAAGTTGGATTATTGGTTTCTTTAAATGTTTCCCTTCTCAGGTACACAATTTGTCTTACCAAAAGAGGGTTGTCAAGATAAGGTTGAAAGGCAGAATTGAGAAGACACTTGCTCTAATAACAGAAAATTTTAATCCATAAAGTGAGCATTTTCAAATAAGTAAGGATAGAATGTTGAAGAATATAACCAAGACCCATAAAAACACAACTAAATATATAGGTTGTTTCCCAAATCAAACTACACTATTTACTTGTTGTCATAAAATCAAATGAAATATGCTTTGGGGATACTTATCTCAAAAAATAAAAATTGAAGTTTAATCACAAGAAAATGTTTTGGTCCATTTTCCATGTCCCCATACTTTCATCTAAAGAAAAAGTAGACTTTTCCATAATGTTATTTTTCTTTTAATATCATGCCTTTTAGCATATAGACATTCATATCACCACGATAATAATTAGCACTTATTAAGTTTCCACTAAGATTAATGCTAGTTCATAATATTATAGAGAAGAAAAAAATCTTACTCTTTCAGAAAAAGAGCAAGAGAATATCTTCATAATCTTTAAGTTGGCAAAGTTTTGCTAAATGGACATAGAAAATGTTAGCCATAAAAGGGAAAAATGGATATGTTAAAGTACATTAAAATTAAAATTTCTGTTCTCCATTAAGAAAATGATGAGGGATAAAGGCAAGTCACAAAATGGGATAATATGCTCATAGACAAGCATAGACATTCTAGAATAGTGCTGTACAACAGAACATACTGCAATGTCTATAACTGAGGTGTCCAATATGGTAGCCACTAACTCTATGTCAATATTGAACACTCGATATATGACTTGTGTGACTGAAGAATCAAATTTTTAATTTTAATTAGTTAAAATGTAAATACAGATATACACATATGGCTACCATACTGGACAGTACATTACTAGAGGGTCTTAGAGACTTATTTATAGTTGCTTGGATGGTTGGAACCCAGGCCTCCTCACTCCAAATTCACTCCTCTATGATACCATAGTAAGTGTGTATAACAATCCAGTTTTGATGGTCACAATAGAAGACTTTTTGCTTTTCATTAAAATTTTATAACTTCTACTTTCTTAAAGAGGCATCATGAAATGGTGAGGAAAAAATTAAATTGAAAATAAAATCTTGCAGGTTTTTTTTAAGGATTTGGTTAAGTTTTTGTTTGTTTTAATTTTTGTTCAAGCTAGTATGAGCCACTTTGAAAATAAGCTTTGTAATCAAGAAATTCTGCCATAGACGCTCTCTCCACCAGCTGGGATCATTCTCATTGGTCTTCACCATAAATCTCATTTGCACCATCATTGACTTAATAAATAATAAATAGATTAATCAGTTTCACCATTAGATCTATTTTTTAAAATCAAAACTTTGTTAGTATTAGAAAGGTTGGGTAATCTGTCTTGATCTATAAGAGGCAAGGAGAAGAAAAACACTGTAGAAATTAAGATCACAGAGAAATATTTTAGAAGGAATATGAAATCAGAGAAAGGGGTGACTCTCAGAAAAAAAGTCCAGAGGAATCTGTACAACCATAAAGATATTAGTTTTTGCAGAAACAAGCTAAAAGTTTGGATCAACATTTCTTTGTAATTCAAAGGTAAGGGTGATCCCAAGTGACATCTAGGCTTTCATTATGCTGTATTCTTTGTTCGTGATACTTATCACAACTGTAATGAAAATGTTATTTGAATAATGTGTTTTTGTTTAGAGTTTGTCTCTTCCACCAAACTACAGATTCCATGAAGGCAAGGTTCATGTCACTTTTGTTCATTGTCATAATAGTATCATCAAAACATCCTGTTATATAGTAGGTATCCAATAAATATTTGCTGATGAATGAATAAACAAATGAAAAAGTATCCCAACTATACTTCATAAATCGTAGGGCATCTTATAGATCTTATAATTTTTTCACCTCAGTCTATCACAGTGATATACAAATAAAGTTAGGTTTATAAACTGTTTTTTCTTGCTGATAATAGCTACCATATATTAAGTTAGCACAGGCCAGAACATTAAGTGTTTTGTATGTTTGATCAAACTTAATATTCAAAACCACCCTTAGTTATAGAGACTACTATTCCTATTTTTCAAATTAGGCAATGGAAGTACAGAGATAGTAAGTAAATTATCCAAGATCACGCATTTTATAACTAGTGGCATCAATATTCGAACCCAAGACTGTTTAATACCTCTGTTTTTGTTTTCTGAACTATAATGCAGAGATGTGGAGATTAGGTCAGGGAAAAAGAAGATAAGTATCAATAAAAAATAATATCACTTACTTCACAATTTTGCATACATCTGGCTCTGGTTAGTGATAAAAGGTATACGATGGGGTAGGTCCTAGAGGCAACAAGTGTTTGGCCCTATATATGACCTACCTAGTATACTGTAGTAATGCTGTTTGTCTCTGTAGCCAAGAAAGACCTGAAATAGGATTTGCACAGCACACATGCAGAAAGACATAGAAATTAGTGCTAAAAGGGAGAAGAAAACACCAAGTTTGGGACGTGAAACACTGAAGAACATATAGAATAGGAACCTTGACTACACCCCATTGGAACCAAACTACGTGAGATTTCCTATTTAGTGAATGGCTCACATAGCACGTGATAGCTGAATATTATTAAACTGGAAAGAAAGGATCATATAGTCCTAAAACTTC
Organism: Cnephaeus nilssonii; assembly: GCF_951640355.1. Taxonomy (NCBI): domain Eukaryota; kingdom Metazoa; phylum Chordata; class Mammalia; order Chiroptera; family Vespertilionidae; genus Cnephaeus; species Cnephaeus nilssonii. Next base: position 78,452,527 of record NC_137077.1, on the reverse strand, counting down.
CAGTTCCAGAAATAATCAAAATAGTTTATAAGAGCTATTAATAACAGGACATCACCCAAAACTACTATAAAGTTAAAGGATGTTTTTCTGGAATTTTGAAAACTACTTGGGACATAAGATATCTTCCTTTAAAATTGTGGACAATGTAATGGAAAGAAAATCAACTTGATCGTAGGTAAATTATTGTGATCATTTGACCATTTGATTCATAGATTGAGTAGAAAATATTTTATTCTAAAAAATGTTCACTTTACCAGCATAAACTCTCTCCATATCTCAAAAGTTTCTACATGCTCTCTGTGATGTGGAATTCTTACCCACCACTCAGCAGGCATTTGAGACTATAAACTTGTAACCTGATTAGAAGAGTAGTAGTTCTGAATTAATCCAGCTTTAAAATAATTTTGAAGCTAAATTTTCAGTTTCCCCGTCTAAGTTACCTTCAGTATTATGGCCTTTTTGCGCCACCTAGTGGAGGAACGCACTTAGTCTGCAGCCTGTAAAGCTTTAAAATGGTAATTTTCCTTCAAGTCCAAGCAAGATTCATTATTTAAATATATAACCTCATGAGCATCTGGATGAAATCTCATAATGGGAGAACTCAGACTTTTTATTTTCTTCTACAGCCTGGGACGCCAGTAGGACACTGTGTGGGCACCCTAGAGGAAACTCCTCAGTGCACTTCTGCACGCAGCCATATGGTTAGAATCAGCGGGTTCTCCTAGTGCCAGTTTAAAACAATGGGCGTGTATATGAATAACATGCAAGCAATCAGACTAGCTCTGGGTTTCATAGTCTCCCTTTGTATAGGGTGCTTTTTACACCTCATGGAAAAGGTACGTTGGACAAAGGCTAATATTTTTCTCCCCAGTCAAGGCAGCAGGACTGCAGCTAAAATGATGTCAGAGTTTCCATTTCAGCTCCTTATTTCCAATGCTTTAGCCCTCTGCCGTAAACATTAACTCTATGAAAAAAGAAATACTTGGTTATAGTGCATCTCAGGCCAGAAGAACATTCTTATTACTAAATAAATGGTTTTAAAGAGAAATTACACTGCATGTCATAAAATTCTATTTTTAGAGGAACTGCCACAAACAGAAGGGAAGATAAAGAAAAATTTTTTTTAAAAAAACTACAATGTTTTCTTTTAAATGTCTTGGAAGAAAACAGCAAGAAGAGTCAGAATATAGAGTTGGTCCAGCCCTATCAGACTTGATTCCCTGCCTCTAAGAACATATCTAGTAACTCATAATGGTAATGCTACAAAAGGATTTTACTCTGTGAAAATCAACTCAAAGCAGCATTCAACAGTTCTATCTTCCTAATTGACAAAAACAATAAAATTACAAAATATGTGTGAACAAACAAGCAGATGTCCCCCTCTGCCTGCCTGGTGGCACTCCCGCTCACAGTCAAGGCTCAGCAGATAGAGGCTTCCGTGGTGGGAAGACCTCTCCCGGGGCAGTACCTATTACAGTGATTTAAAAAAAAATTCAGAAAAGTTCCAGTTCTGCGTCCTCAATTCATTTGGGGAAATATTTATTTAGAAGATGGAGAAGACTCAGCTGTTGGATCAGGCATCAGGGCCATAGTTCTCCTTTGCATGATCTGCAACTTGCTATATGAAAGTGGGGATAGGGGTGGGCCTCAGACTCTGAAGGTGAAAAGGAAAAAAGAAAACCCATGAATTTAATATTAAACTGAAAAAAATTGTTTTGGGCATGACAACTGCTCTTTACTTTGTGAAAACTTTTTTTTTTTTTTTTTTACCAGTTTGGCAAAGAAATAAAGCAGTTAGCATTTTTTATGAAAGGATTTATAGAGAGGGCTTACTTGATATTCTGAATGGATTTACTTCAATTTTCATTTAAACAGAGGGAATATTTGTCATATTTTAACGTGTTTTACAGTATTAGGGCCATGCCACAAGCAGACAAAAATGATTCCATTCTAAGAATCATGTCTAACTTGCTACCCAAGTCTATCTCAAACTCAAGGGTACCAACACACCCAACATATATATGCATTTCCTGACTTGTGAAGGATGTTAGCCCCAGGGTCAACGGTACGTTTTCCTCGTGTCTCTCCGAATTTCCTCCCACCTGCCAATGAGGCTTATAGATCCTTTGAATTTTCAAAAAACGTTTTGTATTTTCATATCATTTACTTTTTTTTATCTAAGAAATGAAGAATCTAAATAATTTTACTTGGCATCACGAGAATGGGGGCTGTCCAGGAAGACTGACTCAAAGACTTCAGATGTAGGGCAGGGAGTTAGGACACAATACCTTTTATCATCTCCCTGAGCCTCAGACGTTATCAGTCTGCAAGGGAAACTTAATCCTGAACATAAATTGCATTTCCTAAAAAAACATAATCTTGCCTTAAGATACCAACCTCCCTGATTACAGGGAATGTCTGTGTTTACACGTTTGTTCGGAGCATGTTGGCTGTATTAGTGTCCTAGGAAACAAACTGTGTGCCGCTTGCTCCCAGGCCTGCTGCAAGCACTGAGGAGAGAAAGCAAAAGAAATTTTGAAATCAGACCCCCGATCTCTAACTTCTTTCAAATTCCTGAAGCACATTAGCTTTACTACTGCATGATGTGCACGGTAGTATTTCTTCTAATGAAATCTGACTAAAAGTTTAAATGAGTTTAATGCATGAAATGTATAAATAAAATGTGGCCTTAATTAAATTTAGACTCGATACATAACTTAAATGGGTAGCTCAGGAACAGCTTCGGTATCATGTGTCCAGACTATTTTGGGCTTTGCAAAAGTAGTTTGAATTTTGTCAGTGAGTGTAGAGCGCTTTCTATCAGGAGCACAATATGTGTGCAGAGCTGAAATATGCAAAAGAACTGTGGAGAAAATCCAGTGTGATGGAAAAGAGGTAAGAGTGAGTACATAAAACAAGATATGAGAAGGAGATCACAGGATGGGATCCTGAAGTGTTGATTTGCAAAGAGCAATTTACAGAGGTAGATGACTTGACTTAGAATTTCTCTGGATATCCCTTAGTTTCATGAGTTTGGGAAAATACCTTAATTTCATGAAGCCTCCACTTTCCTCATTTGTACAAGTGGATCAAGATGCCTTATCTGCCTACCTCCTGGTTTGCTGGAAGGATCAGAATGAGATAATAAACACAAAAGATCTTTGTATATAGTATAATGCTTTACAAATCTAAGAGATTATCATTGTAACAGACTTTCTTAACTATAGAAATTTCCTATTCACATTTAAGAGGTACAAAACAAGTACTATTTCCACATATAATATATATATACACACACATATATATGCATATATGTGTGTGTGTGTATATATATATATATATATATATATCCAATTATGTGTAATAATTAGAGTTAATGTTATTAGTAAGGGATAAATGAGCATCAAAGAAAAGTCTTGGGAAAACCTCGACAGCTATACAAGAAGCTTCATAAATTAATAGTAAAATGTATGGGCTTTGAAGTGCTGTCCTCAGCTTCAACCTTACTCTGCTACCCTCCTAGCTGTAAGTATACAGCTTATGCAATTGGGTAATTTTATAAACTGCTTTTTTTATCACTTGTAGAATGGAGATAATAACAATCGCATAATGGTCTTGCTCTGAGAATTAAATTGTGTGTGTGTGTGTGTGTGTGTGTGTGTGTGTGTGTGTGTGTGTGTAAAATGCCTGTTTTTTAAAAGTATTGAAAAAAGTATTCTTTTTTTATGCTTTATACATCATGCGAATACCATAATATGCATGTCAAGGAGATCACACCCATAAACAAATAGAAATTATTTCACTTAAAAAGAAGGACAAAGAATTAGGCTTCATTACTAGTTTGAAAGTAGAAGAGTAATACAGAAGCCTCCCAAACTAAAAATAAAGAAAAAAAAATGGTTGAGGAGTTATTAAAAAATGGCCTGAGGAGGACAGATGGACAGAAAGTTCTCTGAAACTTCCTCAGCAGGAATGTTGATCATTCTAGGCTACACCACAGCCAAACTCTGTTGTTGTCTTTTTGTTGTTGTTTGTTTGTTTTTGTGTGTGTGTGTGTTTAATATTGCACAATGCCACTCAGTTTCAGGCATTTAATAGAATGAAACCAGGTGAGTTTGAGCCAATTTTGCCTTTCATTTTTCAAGTTTGTTTATTACTTTACTTAGACCACAACATTCTGAGATCTCACCAAAAAAAAAAAAAAAAAGTCTGTTTCTGTGAAATTTTCAGCCTAATTTCCAAACCAGAAAAGAGATTCAAATAAACTTGGGTCCATTTCAAAAAAGCATCTGAGATTCTGGATGTTTATTTGAAGCAAAATGGACTGCTGACCTTCTGAGGTTCCCCCACCACCAATAGCGTGTGCACAATGATTTTACTGTGCAGGGATCTAGTGCCTCCACGTCTGAATGGATAAAAATCCCATTGGTCTCGAGAAAAGTTGTTTCCAAACACATGCAGAGGAATCAAGCCTGAAGCAGATATATTGATACCCTCCTTTTAGGAAAATGCACCAACCAATTGGGGTCCTATCTCAGGAAATCTGTAAATAGGTTATTTATTCAATATGCTTTATGAATTTAAAAAAATATTCCTAGGCTGATGCCATTAAGAAGAGACTCTTGTTGGAGTAGGCAAAGGGTCTAGTATTTCCTGGAGCACTATAGGAAAATTCAGACCAAACTGCACCCTCCCATACAGAGCTGCCTTTAACATCACTGTGGGGCTTTAGAAAGGATGCCAATCCTTCCCCAAGTTCTTGAACCTTTTCAAAAACTGAATTTTACCACGTTTGAAACGATGAACACTGAGAAATTGGATTTGAAACCACAGCATTAAATGCTTAAAATCTGATCCTTCTGTCAGGACCTGGGATAAATTAAACTGATGTATATTATTTTTAAAGAAAGGGGAAAAAAATATGGGAAGCGGATTTCAAAGCCTGAAGGCACAGAACAAAACAAGTTATGCAGGTGATACAAACCATCTTAGTTCATTCCTGTAATGGCTTTCTACTTCCATATGGTGGCCCACACTGGAAATAATTCTTAGGAAAACACATTTGTATGTGATATATAAAACATTATTTTAGACGTTTCTGTTTTTATTTTCAGAGTATGCTATTTTTTTATTGTGTTCAAACTGCTTTATTTTTTCACCTAGGTTTTAAGATTATTAAGGAATAATAAGTAAAGAATGAGAGAGAATGTGTACAGATGACAAAGGTATAAGGTGAATAATTATCGAGTGTTTCCATCAAGTGAATTCAGTGCAGCTGGGTGATATGTATTTGGATTAAATCAAAGCTTTAGGAATTTAAGCACAAAAAAAGTTGTTTCACTTTAGCATATTTTAAAATTGTGATTTTACTAATATTGGCTGATTTTATTAATTTGTGATACTCAAATATTTGAACTAGTGTACAGATAAGGACATTGTTAAGAGCAAAAGTCTCTACCTGATTCATTTTGGTTATTGTCAATGGAAGGATTTGATTTTATAGTAGGAACAAAACTGATAAAAAGCTTCCCAATTTAAGTACATTTTAAAAAAGGCATTTCCTGGTCATGATTCAGACAGTAAAGGTAAAGCAAAGGTAAAGCAAGTTCAAAGTTCAGAAAAGATCTGGTTATAGATAATCATCATTCCAATGTTTTAAAGATCTAACAGTTTAAGCCACTGCATGCATTTCTGCCAAAGAGCATGGCTTTTTCCTCTTGATGCAGATATGTTGTGATATAAAGAATAAACTTGTTTTCAGATCCTGGATATTTGCAAAATGGGAATTAGAGGAAAAAATATGTCTATTGACTTGCATTATGGAAAAGATGCACATATACATAAACAGCAACATATTACTATCAGCAGAATAATTTGTCAATGAAATTGTAATTATTTAAGTGGGCATTAAGATTTAGTGTGAGTTTTTAAATGTTTTTATTAATTTCACTTGAAGCCTTATTATATTGCTTAATAAAATAATTTTAAAAATGAGTTGTCTATACATTATAGACTAAATAAATAAGACATTGCAGAATATTGACCTACATGTCCCCTGTGGGCTATGGAGTATTTAGGACAATATGCAGACAAACTGAAGTGAGGAAATTGGAAAGTAACTTGAAAAAATTGGATTCATAAAATACATAGATGTTTGAGACAATGAAACCTTCAAAATTTAACTGAGTGCTTTACCCTTTTCACAGTCCTTTTTATATTTTCTTAAAAATTCTCCTACACCAACGCCCAAATATCAAAGGTGGAACAAATGAACGCAAACTGGTACACTAACAACCAGCAGAGGCTGTGAGGTTGCCACACCCATGTAACCTCTTGCTTCAATTTGCACTGCAAACTGTTGCATTTCATTTTATAACATCAAAAGTAAGCAGAAAGCATACTCCCGAATCAATGAACACAACATGCAAGCCTTTTCTACCTCTGATCTTAAACAGTGCCTGTGAACTGAAGCACAAAGTAAGGGGCTTGCTGGTAAATTTGACCTCTGAAGAGTCACCAGTTAGTCCTAATCACTCAGGAAAGAATATCCTCAGTTTTATGATTTGGAACATAGAGTGTTTACCTGTTTTACATCAATTACTTCATTTAGTTGGACCTGAGATTCGGGGAAAAGCTAAGGGATGCTGCAAACCTGAAGGTTGTAAACACTATTGTAAGAATGAGTCACTCTTAACAGAGGATATTTTCTTTGAGTTTTTTTTAATCAACTGGGTTTTCTACTCATATATCTTGACCCTCAGCTCAAAGGGCACACTCCATTAAGAAGAGACTTATTTATCTGTGTATCTTCTTTTTCCCACAAGTGATTGATGAGAGTTTTTCATCAATACTTGTTAATTTATTTACATTTTTATGAATCTATTTTTATTTCATTTGCACTATATTGCATACATTGAAATATTCTAAATTCAATTTACTGGTGTAACATTGGTTAAGATTACATAGGTTTCAAGAGTATATTTCTATGGTACATGATCTACATCTTGCATTATGTTTTAAAAAGAAACATGCTAAACTGATAATCAATGAAATTGATTCTCACATATGTGATATCAAAGTGGAGTTTATGTACTATGGGACCCCTTGATAAGACAAGAGTTTTCTGAGTATTTAACTTACTGTCTGAGAAGATATATTTCAATCTATTGTTAATCTAAAATCACCTGATAATGATTTTATTATTTAAAATTGTTTAAAATGAAAATGGCATACCAATGACTTTCTTACACATTTTTTCCACAAAAACGATTCTCTAATATTTGTTCCTGTGGAATCATTTAAAGAATTTAGTCTTCATCTGAAATTTTTTTTTCTCCATTGAATTTAATGTGAAAATTAGGCAAGTAAATTATCACAACTGAATACTCTGGTCTCATGCAGATAAAGATGTATCTCATGAATTATCAAAGGGCTGCTTCGTAGTAGGATAACACGTCACACAGTGGATGATGGTGACTGATTCTCAGCTGAGGAAAGAACTATTTTGGTACTAATTTTTTTTCCAAAAGGGACTCAAAGTACTTTTAAAATTAAGCACTAGCATTAAGTTGAAATGAAGCCACCCTGGAGAGATTGCGGGTCTGTCAATCACTGAGGAGCCACTAGACAGTTGATGGGAAACAGCATTTTTGGCAACCATGGTAAAACCCTGTTCAGACCAAAATACAGTGGTGTCTTTGATCTCAAAGAGAAAAGTAAAGACTGGTTAGCTTTTTCTTTCAAGGACTCATCCAAAAATCTACAAGACCAAATCCATTACTCATACAAAACTAACTGTAGTTGACCACAACATAGAAAAGAGACCTGTTCAGAAGCATTCAATAGGGAATTTTCCTCTCATTTTAAAGCTTGCAAAATTCCTGAGAGATATCTCGGGAATATAATTCTCACTGAAAGCACATTCATCAGGTATACCAAATTCTTTCCAACTGAAACTTTGCTCTGTTGTTTTGATAATAGTGCACGTATAATTGTTTTTTATAGTTTTATTTTGTACGTGTGTATGTGTACATTTATGTATATTTCTAAAAAGTTAGAAATTCCTTTGAAGTTAAGGATGTACTTTTAAAAGCCAGGTTTTAATTTGTCCATTCTTTGTCAAGAGTTAAATAAGAGGACTAAGGTATTTCTAACAAAGCATGATTTTTTAAAATACACTTTAATTCTTTTATTTTTTGTTAATCCTCACATTAGGATACTTTTTTCTATTGCTTTTCAGAGAGAATGTAAGGGAGGGAGGGAAGGGGGAGAGAAAGAAAGAGAAGCATCAATGTGAGAGAGACACGTTGACTGGGTGCCTCCTGTACACGCCCTGCAAACCAAGGTGCCCTTGACCAGAAATCGAACCCTCAACCCTCCGGTGCGCAGGCCGGTGCTCTAACCACTGGGATATATTAGCCACAGCTAGTTCTTCTTTTAATTACCAGTTTCTAGTGAGAAACATAGTAATTTATTCATTTATAATTCTCCCAATTATTATAAAAGGGGTCATAGAAAAAATGGACACTGGAAAATTGTTTTACATAGTTACAGTACTTCATGCGTCTGAGCTTTGTTTAGCTTGAGTCCAGATCTCAAACGGGAAATGAAAATGAAATAAAATTTCTAGAGCACATACAATGTGCCTGGTACTCTGCTAGGAGCTTCACTTTTCATCTCATTTGATCATCACAGCAATCCTGTGGGCATGTGACAGACTTAGAATTGTTCCCAGTTATTCACTGTTCTTGCTTGTGATGCAGTGCTTCTTTCCTACCCCACTCACAGGAGGCTTGGGGATGTGACTTCCTCTGGGCTATTTCAAGGTCCGTGAGAGTGATGCAAGAATCTTTCAAGCAGACCCTTTGAGAGCCATCCCATGATGCCTGCATCTCCCTTGTCTCTCTGCCATGAGACAAACACATGCCAGAAGGGCTGGCTTTTTTTCCATCAGCAGGAAAACAGGGAGCAAAGCTGTAGCTGGTCTGAAAAGGATCTGCAGTCCAAGGAAGGAATGGACCCTTGCTGTGAGCCATTCAGATTAGGGCAATGTTTGTCACACAGTATAATTTAACAGGTAAGCAACGTTGGTACTTATTTTGCTAAGGAGTGCATAAAGAATCAGTGGAATGAAGTAGATTGCCTAAGTAACACAGGTAGTAAAGTAGACAGCTTCAGAGGTACCTGACTCCATGTCCCATAGTCTTTCTCCCTTATAGCATTGTTGGTCAACAATGCATGCCAACTCAGTATCCAGGAGATTCCTAGCTCAACTAGCTAGCCAGAATGATCAGATATCCAATTGTATCCCACCAATCTTCCTGGGGAGGCTCTTGCAAAGGTGAGACTACCAGTTTGAAAAACTCCTTTGTTCTCTTCTCTTTACTTTTCTATTCTTTGTCATTTATCATCTACTTCTATATCTTCCAAAATTTATATACATATCTTTCAATATTTTCAGTATTCAAATCTCAACTTTATAACTGGGTTCAAATCTCTACTCTGCCACTCTGCAGCCTTGAATAATCTCTGTGAGCTGCAGTTCTTGGTGTATACATTCGGGTAATAATAATTTCCCTGGGCTTTCTGTGAGAATTAATAATCCATGAAAAATGTAGACACAGTGCACACATAACTAATATTAAAATCTTGTTTCTAGTGTTCTATCTTCTGGTGAGGCCACATCTGTCTAGAATAGATGAGAAAGGGTCATTGAAAGCTGGATCCATAAAATGCCTAAATAACATTCTTGAAACAAAACCATTGAATAAAATAATTTGCTTGATCTTGATTTTCCTTAGTTTATTTATACCTTTTAGCCTTTAGTTTCCTCCAAAGAGAGAATCTTGTTCTATTTTGCTTTGTTTTTCTAATGTTTTTTTTTAAGATTTTTAAATAATAGTGGTAAGGTTGGCAATATTTTTTGTTTCTATTAAATTGAAAATATCAGATATTCCATATTAGATTCATTGAGCATTACTGTCTTTATTCCACCACATTATACAGCCTTAAGCACAAAATACTACAAAATTCTTAGCTATAGCCCTTTTTAAATCTAATTACCAATCAGAATTTGAGCGGTTATCTCTAACTACATTTAGCATTGCTAAAGTATAACATCAGGGTGGCAGATGCATCCTCCATTTAATGTCAAATTGTTTATCTTTACATTAAATTTTGGCATTGGCCATTATGTCTTGAATCACTTCAACAAACTTTTACTTTTATGGGAATCATAAAAAGAAAAGGAAGTGGACTTCAAGTTCAAAACCAGGATTGAAATTAGAATCCCATCAATTACTAGAACATTCTTGAGTCTCAATTTTCCTTTCTGTTAAATGGAATAAAATTTTTTAAATTCATGATATATAATGTAATTTTGAATTTCAAAGGAGAAAGCATTAGAAAAACATTACTATAAACTATGAGTGGTATTAAATGCTAGAAAACTTTCTATTATACCTAAGATAATAAAAAATACAGCATTTTCCCCTATACTCTATATCATCTCAGCAGTTGCAGAAACCTCAATTTAATATTTTAAAATATATGTGTAAACAATATTATAAGTGTATTTATATATATTCATATATGTATAAAGTTATGCATTTTTAATTTGAAAGAAAATGGATGGTTCTCCACACTTAATTATATCATATTATTAACAGAATGGTACAGAAATTACTTAAATATTTTTACTTACATGGAAAGATAAGAGCTTTATATGAATTAAGGGCATTTAAAATATATCTGAGTAAGGCAATAGCATATTACAACTTTCAGTTGTAAATCTACCAAAAAAGCAGCTTTACTGACCCTTTTCCTTGTAGTTCAATTTTATCTTTTCATTCTAAGATGTACATATTATGTTCAATTTCCTTTTCCATCCTCTATCAAATTTAGTGTCCAGGTTATTTTCATTTCTGTAACTCATCACTATTCATCAGGTATTATTAGTGCTAGTTTTTCTGCTCAAATAAATGTGAAACAAATTTAAAACCAAAGGAGCTGATCTTGAAGTAATCCTAGGAGAAAACATGGTTTTCAAATTCTCCACAGCCTGCACAATAAATTAAGCTGAGGACAGAGATACTTTTTTACAGAGAAATTCAACAACATATATAGAAAAAATATTTTTGTCTGTGTGCTCATGTTTCTCGATTGCTTTTCTTCTAAAGCTGATACTTGATTTGATTTGAGCACTTTTAAGAAATAGTAAACAACTAGGTACCAAATGCCTCCTTGTCACCTCTTTACATATTACCAGATATAATGTTTAGCTCTGCATTACATTTTCACATACCTGTAATAATGTATAATCACATCTCTTTAGCAGTTGTTTTTCGTAAGTATAAAGTCACAGAAAGAAAAAAATGTACTTAAGTTGGTATTTCTTAGAGTCTACCAGGTTGGAATTCACCCTGTAATGATCACAGAACCTTGCCTTTGTGGTTGTTTAAAATGAAAACGGCAGAGTTCACAATCTTGGCTCACCATGCTATCTGTCCACGGTCTTTGAAAGATGGCATATTTTCAAATATTCCAGACTGGTTCGAAATGCTGTCATGTGTCACATCAGATTACCTTAGCCAGCTTGTGTTATGTTACATCAAGGATGTGACTAACATCAACCACATGTAACGCAGCAGAGCAGTGCTGTCCGCCAGATAAATTTCAAAATGGCACGGTTTTTACAAACCAGGATTTAGAAATTTCTGGTCATTAAGGAAGAAAAAGAGATCTTTAAATTATTCTGAAAGAGATTTCTTTTTTTTTTTTTTACTCTCACTTTCAAAGGAGTTGGCAATTATAGATAAATTACAGCTTGCCATACTGAGTATTCCAAATCAAAGTTAAACATCAAAAAATTCTGAAATTTATAATATCAAGAGCGTTCTAGAATACAAATAATCAGGAGAAAGTTAAATGCAAGTACTTTAGGAAACATTAACTAGCTGATTATATGTAAATAAAGAAAATAACTAATGAAATAGGAGGAGATGTTGCAAAATTTAACTGTAGTTCAGGCTCCACTAGTTTCATTTTGTAAAATGATTATATAGTTGCATATTTTTTCAGGAAATACAAGGAATAAGGGATACTTACCAACAAAATAATCAGGACAATAATGCAAATATTTCTAACACAGAGAATCTAAATTTATGCAAATCAATTAGTAAAAATTATATATTGGAAATACTGTTTAAAATACCATGTAACTAATAATGTTACTTTATGAGGTTCAACAAAATCCTAATATTCTATCAGCCTTCAAAGATACTAAGATTCTCCATGATGCCATTAGAGTTCATTGCCAATGATAAAATAAAAAACCCAAATGAAAAAGATTCTGATCTGATTCATGCCCACCTTAATACTGGAGATGCAATCCAAGCCTGAAAATGCGGTCAGCAAGAATATTGTCTCTCAGTAAGCCTATTCATGGACATGCAGAATTAGCCAACTGTGAAAAGAGGATATGCCACTTTCAAATTAAAATTTATAAATATTTCATACCTTTTTCATTTTCTTCTCTTATAGTAAATTCCATCTTCAACCACTTAGAAATCTTTAATCTTTCTGACTTCATTCCTCCATCTACCCTGGATCCTACTTTAACTAATCTTACAATAGAAAGTACCAATATATTGAGTTCCTGTTCTTGTTATTCACTTTATATCATGATCATTGCTTCAATTAAGGAAAATTGCCTGAGCCATATGTTTTAAGAACCAAATGACTAATCTTGGTAGGGTTTTATGGTTTTCTGATTACTCTATACTCTCTTCTCAGTTACTATCATTTAAGTCAGTGTTTCTGAATGGGCTAATTCTTCCAATGCTGAGTTATTTGCCATGTCTAGAGAGAGACATTTTTGGTTGTCATAACTAGACTGCTGCTACCAGTCTCTGATGGGTAGAGACTAGAGATGCTCTAAACACCCTACAATACACAGCACACCCTGAACAATAAAGAATCATTGGCCTAAAATGTCAATAATGCCAAGATTGAGAAGCTCTGGTTTAAGCTTTAACTATACAACTTACATGTGCATTAACATTTTCACTACAAATAGCTCCTTTGGATGTTTGACCTATACATCCAAATGTCTACATAACCTCTCCATTTGCATGTCTCAAAGTTGTTCAAACTCAGTTTCAATCCTCAACCCCAAACCTAGTGCGTGGCATCACTACCCACCACCGACTGTCGCAAGCCAGACACCCAGCCCAGAGTCCCCATTCACCTCTCCCTGCCTTTTCCACATGTCCAATCTATTACTAAGTTTTACTATTTCTACAGGCTAATTATTCTTAAATGCATCGACTTCTCTCTATTTTAATGCCAAACACCTGGTGTGAGCTACTAGCATTTCTTACCTAAACAACTTAGCCTAGTAACTGGACTCACCACAACCACTCGTAGATTTCTCCAGTCCAGTCACCGAAATGCATCTAGAGTGATTTATTTTGCAAGCTCAGACGTTATCCTGTATCCCAAATTTCTAACATATGCATGTTTAAGAACTCAATATTCTTTCCAATATTCTGAGAAAGGCTCATCATTTTTGGTCCCTGCTTGCCCCTCAGCCTTATTCTATGCCACCTCTCTCCTATCAGTCGCACCAGAGCAGCCTTCATTGCACCCTCCCTCAAATTTCTCCTTTATTTAAATAATTTCATGCTTTGGATTTATTTCATTAATTTTACAACACGCACATTATCATTCAATAACTTCTCTTGATTTTTAGATTATTCTAGACTAATATTTGTAATAATACTTAAATTTAACTTAGAAAATTAGAATTCATCTCCGTGCCTTTTATCCAATGATGTCTTCATTATTTTTTAAAAATTTTTTTCTGAATATTTTATTTTATTTTTATTAAATTTATTGGGGTGACATTGGTTAATGATATTATGTAGTTTCAAGTGTACAACTCTATAATACATAATCTGTACATATCTTCATTCTTGAGTTCAGCTTTTTAGAATGTATAGATACCTATACTTTCCTTGTAACTACATATATAAACATGTCTTACCATTGCTTTATATATTAGTCCAGTGATCAAATTCTTGGCCACAATATTTTTTAAAAATCTTTTTGAGGTACTACAGAGAAATCTGAGACCAGACCTATTTTTATTTATTTATTTATTTTGTAGACAACTTTTTTCCTGTTTCTGGGAGTTCTTTTAAGAATTATTAAATGTTATTTATGTAATTAAAATTTGTTGTAATCTATGTCTTGTGGTATGTATTTTCTAATACTAAAAATGGCAATTATGATGTAAATATTATTATTAATTAAGCCCTTGGTATGAGTCAGAAGCCAAGCTAACTGCCTTATACATAGTATTTAACCTTCACAATTACCTTGTGAGCTGATTACTGTTGTTATCCCCGTTTTAAAAATGGGAAAGCTGACACTTAGGAAGATTAAGCAATATCCCTAGGTTGTACAAACTGGGCTTAGGTAAGGACATCCGACTAGTTCTTGCTAACAAAAATGATGGTAAAAGTTGTCAGTTTGGCGATAAGATCAAAAAGGTTTTGAGTTCTCTACCTCTTTTTCATCAACTCACCAATTGGATAGTAATACCCATGTATGTCATTACCAAAGATGGTAGAGCTTCCATCAACCTAGGTCCTGAAATGTACTGGGTGTGGTAAAAGTAGGCTTACAGTTTTATTCTTGTATTATTTATTAATTATTGTATTTTTCATTTAAGCAATGTAATTCTACTTTTGCCCCACTCTGTATCTGCTCTGAATAATTATCCTAGTGATAGTATAGATTTAGCAACACAATGTCTCCAACTATAATATTACAAATGCAAAATATTTTCAATATTAATAAGCTTAATCATAGCTAATTACCTTAAACCAAAAATGTATTGAAGGGTTGATTAAATCAAATATTTTTGCATCCAGTGTGCCCTTTACCATGTTTAAAAGTGTACTATATTTTATTAAAAACCTTAAAATGCTTAAATTCTCTGACCTCAATTTTAAAAATATGTTTTTATTGATTTTTAGAGAGAGAGGGAGAGAGAGAGATAGGAACATAGATCGCTGACTCCTGCATGCCCCCTACTGGGGATCTAGTCTGCAACCCGAGTTTATGTGCCCTGACTGGGAATCAAACTTGTGACCTCTTGGTGCATGGCTCGACACTCAACCACTGAGCCACACTGACCAGGCTCTGATTTCAATTTTGATTTTGGTGATCTATCCAAAACAAATTATGCTAAACACACAAAAAAATGCCAAAAAATATTTATGCTATTAATTCATGTAAAATTGAAGCAAATTACATGTCCAGAAAAAGGCATATATTAGGAAAATTATGGCACAATTTTTGTTTAAATATTGTTGAAAATTTTTATTTGTTTTTCATAACAATATCTAGTATAATACAAAGACAATGAATTATAAGGACAGTAAGTATTGTGTACACAACTGAAAGTTTGGTATAATTATGCTAGAACTATTAGTTTTATATAATTATATCCATGTACATATTTACATTTATATTCATATCCAAAAAATTGCCTTTGCAGCTCTTATCTTCCATATATACAATATTTATGATTATGTTATTCTTTAAAAGATTACTTGTTAAAATAGTTTCATGAAACCTATCAATGTATTTATTTTAAGAAATGTGTTGAGGATATCTTTTTATTACATCATAAGATGTCCTCATTACTAGGACTCATGGGGGATAAAAAAGCTCTAATTCTAGGCATAACTGGAACTGCTCCTAGACAAGAATTTAATGTTCATTTTGGGCTATAAATCAAATAAGTGGCGGTTTCCACTTTGGCAACTAAGAATCTGAGAACCAAAATTTGTTCTTGCTTTTGGCATGTATGCAGGATTGTATGGCATATGTTTTATGTTGTAACTTCCACCTGGTACCTTCTCATTTTTAATCCTTATTTTACATTCTCCAATTTTTCATTGTTTATTTTCAGTCAATTTTATGTAACTCTATTGTTGCAGCTCAGTAGTACCTAGAACTCACATTGCATTTGTTGTATGCCAGAACTGTACTAAGCAGTTAAAATATGAATTACTGAATCCTCTTAATTACCTTAAGAGTATATATAATTATTGTAAGATCTACATTGTACAAATAAGAAAACTGAGACAGGAAGGAGTAAAGTCATTTGGCCAAGTTCACACAGTTAATAAGACTGCAAATCTAGACAACATGGACTCAGATTTAAAGCTCTCAAGCTCTATCCTTGTGTCTTAATTACATCACCTTAAATCATTTTTGGAGCAAGTTAAAATACAAATACACTGTCCAAAAAATTGAAAGTTTTTTTAGAAACTAGAAAATAGCTACATTTAAAATGAGAATTTGTAGCAAAGAAACCATCAGTAAAATGAAAAGGCAACCTACTGAATGGTAAAATCTATTTGCAAGTTATATACTTGATAAGAGGTTAATATTCAAACCATATAAAGAACTCATACAATTCAGTAGCAAAAAAATACAATTTGATTATCAACTGGGCAGAGGATCTGAAGAGACATTTTTCCAAAGGTAGACAGATGGCCTAAAAGTACATGAAAAGTTATTCAACAGAAATAATGGTCAGGGAAAGGCAAATAGAAACCACAATGAGATAACACCTCACACCTGTTAGAATGGCGATTATCGAAAAGACAAGAAGTAACAGGTTTTGGTGAGGGTGTGGAGAAAAAGGAACCCTTGTGCATTGTTGGTAATAATATATTTAAATTGGTGCAACAACTATGAAAAACAGTAGGGAGGTGCCTCAAAATTGTGAACTATCATATGATTCAGCAATTTCACTTCTGGGTATTTATTCAGAGGAAACAAAAAATCAATAAAAAGACATATGCATTCCATGTTTATTGCAACATTATTTATCAAGCCATAGACAAGATATGGGAATTAACTAAGTGTTCATTGATGGATAAATGGATAAAAGAAAATGTGATATTTATATTTAACAGAATATTATTCAGCCATTAAAAAAAGGAGAAAACCTTGCATTTGCAACAATATGGATAGACCTTGAGGGTATTATGCTAAGTGAAATAAGTCAGATAAAGTAAAACAAATATTGTAATAATCTCATATGTGGGATCTAAAAACAATCCAACAAAAATGAGCTAATAGATACAGAGAACAGATTGGTGGTTGGGTGTGTAGTGATGGGGGGAAGCAAAAAGAGCATAAGGTGTCAAAAGGTACAAACTCCCAGTGATAAAATAAATAAGACATGGGGATGAAATGCACAGCATGGTAACTATGGTTAATAATACTATATTGCATATTTGAAAGTTGCTAAGAGAGTAAATATTCAAAGTTCTCAACACAGGAAAAAAAATTTGTAATTATGTATGAACATTAACTAGACCTATTGTGAGGATAATTTCATGCATACACAAATATCACATCATTATGTTGTACACCTGAAATTAATAGAATGTTACATATTAATTATATCTCAATTCTAAAAGAAAAAATAGACTTGACTCTCATGCATACCTGAAAAGCCAATGGCATAGATTCAAAGCTGTGACTTGAACCAGGTGTTTGACTAACATCACTGTCTGTCTCTTGGGTCTGTTTTTTTTTTTTCTTTCTTTCTCTCTCTCTGTGGGTTTCCTTCTCAGACAGGGTCACCCATCCAGAGAGTGCCGACCACAGTTGGCAGAAACTCCAGGCTTCCTGATCCTCGCTGCACTCCAGTGCTTACCTTCTCAGCACGAGGGAGCAGCTTTCCGGTGCAGGGAAAGCCCTGAGAAAGATCTCCTGGCTAAATGGGTCATCTACCAAGCCTGGCCCAATCGGTATCAACAAATATTAGCTGAGTCGGCGTCTAGGACCACCCTTTGACCTGGGGGAAGAGGTGGGATTAGTCCCACTGAACCACAGGACTGGAAATGAGGAAGGAGTGGGTTTTAAGGAAGGGAAAGATCCTGGAGACGTTAAAACCATGGATGTACATGATTGAGACCCCAACCCTATATAACCTACTGCCACTTAGATTTCTGAAATAATAATAATAAATAAATAAATAAAATTAAATGAGAATCTCTTTGGTAAATTCAACTTCCTACAATATTGTGTTTATTTTCTGTTTATCTTTTTTCTTTAGGACAAGCAATAGAGAGATGAGAATACATCCAATTCTTAAAAATGTACCTTGTGAGAATGAAAACCACAGTTTTATTTCTTCTTTAAATAGTGATTTGAACCACTTTTCAAGCTCTGTGTGTATATAAATCGCCTGGGTTATCCTGTTAAAGTGCAGATTCTGATTTAACAGATTTGGGTTTTGCAGAAGATTCTGCATGTCTAACAAGTAACCAGGTCATGCTGGGGTTGATGCTGGTCAATAACCACGTGAGAGTAGTAAGGCTTTAAACAAGTAGATGAGGCTTTGAGTCAAATTGTGACACTATTTAAATTTATCACACTAGTATATACCTAAAAGAATCAAAGACTCTTTCTAAAGTTCTTAATTTGGGTCCAATAATACCTTAGGGAACAGGAGAATCTAGCTGTAAAGCATGCTGATAACAATGCTGAGAAATAGAGGGAGAAGTTACATTCTTGCATGATGTAAAAGAATGTTCTCCAAGATGAAATGAAGCACATATTTATTACTGAGTTAGCACCACTTTTGCTGTCAGCAGAAGTGTTCCAGTTAATTGTCTAAAGTTGGGTAATAGCTTATTTTTATTCATTTGCATCTTTATTTTCAGGGTGAATGTAAGGCACAGATCGCCCCCACACCCCTGACACAAACTACCTGGATTCAAACGTCATCTCCATGGCTTAGTGGTTGTGGTGCTTAGGACAAGCTACTACATAGCTTCCATTTCATCATCTGTAAATTGGGAATAGTATTAATATCTACTTCAACTGTATTTTGTGAAGATTAAATGAGCTAATGTATATAAAATTGCTTAGGACAGAGACTGGCATTTTATTGGCACTAGTATATGTATTATTATTTGTTTGTCTCCTAGCAATTAAAAAAATAGTTTCAAGATGCTTGATACTAGCTGGTAATTAGGAAAATCATTGAATTGTGTAAGCTTGATTTAAGGACACATAGCAACATTGACTGAATAGAGAGAATTAGCTCTTATCTTCTGTCAATTATAAATTTAGCTGAGGTTACTGCTTAAACACTAGACACCAACTGGTATACACAGCAGGACAAAATAGTTAGCAAAATCTCCAATTAGGGTTTTGTTTACACTTCCACTGGGAGGGATGATTTGTAAGTTTGAAAAAAAAACCTTTCGTGTTGATTACAGGTGTCAACACATCCAAGTTTTCGCTGTGCTTGAATACCTGCTGGGAAATACACGATGAAAAAAAAAATGGAGCCTAATTGTTTTAATTCAAATTCAAACATATTTTCATTTATAATTGTGTTGATTGCTTTAACCCAGGCTGAGTAACATGTAAAAGAAAACTTTAAAATCAATGTTTTTAATGTGAATAATTGGACCTAAGTCAAGGAAATTTCTTGTTTCTCCCTTTGCTACTAAAGAAAATACCTGATCTTTAGTAATTAAACACTGACAGATGTATTACATCTCTCTTATGTAAATCAGGTCTGAGGTATGAGTTTAATTTCATCTTTGGAAAGGACTAGAATGTACGTGTGCTTGTGGGAATAAGAACACTGAAATCAACAAATTCGGGAATAAATAAGACTCAGGTAGAGATACATAAAAAAAAAAATGCCAAAAATGGATTCCCCCACATGTATTCTTCATTCTTGGATGTGAATGTGGGGATGGGTTTGAGGGCAAGATGGATGACTACCTTATGAAATAGGAAGGTAGATTGTGATATTTTCTGATGTCGTGATTTCTATGAAATCCCCCAAAAGGACCTTTCAAATGTAAACACAAGTATGTTCCCTTTATAATTTTATAATATGCTAAATATATTTAATATATTTAATATATTAGGGGTTTTATTGCTAACTGGCTTCTTAGGGTTTAATTTCAAATACAAAAATCACCCAGATATTTTGGACTTTATAAACTGATACAAGCTATTATTTATTGCTACCGTTTTATTGAATAACTAGAAATGAAAAACATTAGATTAAGTGAAAAAATTGAATGTTAGAAAACATGTCCGTCTGTTTTATCAACTTTAACTTTTGGGACATTCAGCTCAGGCTACAATAAAATAAACAACCAAGGATTGTCTTCCCTGCTGAAGTTAATTTAAATCAGAACAGAGTATTTATCTTTTCTTCGAGTTTGTGTGATTCAAGGTTGGTCTATTTTGGAAAGACCAAGGAAGGCAGATCTAATCCTTCCTGAAGCTCATTAATTGGAAGCAGGACCACACTGCAATAGCCTTTTTCTAAACTGAAGGGACTAATTACGAATTTAAATGAGGTGAAAACCCTAAAACAAGACTCTCCTAGTGGCTTCTTCTGTTTATACAGTTATACCCTAAATACAAAGCTGACACCATTCGTGTTAAATTTCACTAGTTAACTGATAAGCTAAAGCAGAGAGTACATTAGCTCTGGGTAGTTTTGTCAGTCACTCTGAGAGAGCTCGTAATTAATGTTTGTGGATTTCCACGTCACTGCCAAAAAGCAGTGTATAAATGGATACATGGCTAGTTTAATAGATACGTGGGTTAACAATTTCATCAATCACTCCTCTCATATTACTATCAGATCTTGAAGATATTAAATATTATTTAAGCTTCTCCAAGTGAATGAGTGTATCACTGACATTATGTACTATTTCTACAAAGATCTGGAACATATAACATTTCTTGTAATTGTGCGATTGACCGCAATGTCACAACCTTGCACTATTTCAGCTGTCTCCTCAATGAAAACCAAATTGAAGATTAAAGTGAGTTGCATAATGGAATAAAATTCTTCCACGAATATTTTAAGCCTTAAACATGACTTTTTGGCATGTTTCAAGAATATAAAAAATAATAATAATCCAGTGCAAAGCACTGTCTATCATTGATATTCAATGTATATTTTGATGCTGAAAAATTCCTATATCTTGTATGCTGAATCACTTTGAGAATAACTCAGAAGAACAGAAAGCCTAGTATTTCTAAAGAGGCAGCATGGTCTGGTAGTAGTAGCATGGGCCTGAAACTTAGTCCCTGCTCTGCTACTAGATAGTTTAGTACATGGGCAAACAACTGGGGCACATCTGGTCCCTCCGAAGATTCACTTCTATCTTGACTCTATGAGACCATACTGTTTGAATGGTTTAGGCATAACAGAGAAACCAGATCATAGCCTTTAGATCTGGAAGGCCCACTGGCCATCCCTTTATAATTACTCTCAAAATCCCCAAAAGACTGGTCTGTCCAAATTTACCCTCTCCCACCATCATTGTCCCTTTCAGGTAGAGCATGAAGTAGAGTCTATAATGTACATGAAATATTATGTAAGCCTGTGGCCCATGCTTACACGTGATTTGGGGAGTGGGTGCCAAAGGTTTCATTGGATTTTCAAAGGAATCCATGAACTGGAAAAGATTAAGAGTCCTTCCTCTGGTGTCTATCCCTAGTTGATCTATGTAATCTAGTACTATATGATCCCATCTCTTCCTACAGCTTCAAATATTTCTCTTTGAAGAACATTCTCAACTCCACATTGGGATTTAAATCTCTAGAAAATAATTAACTTTTTGGAATCAGAAAGGATTGGATTCAAATTCTAGCTCTATAGCTTCCAGATATGAAACTTTGGGAAATTTACTTAAGCCACAAGGTATTGGTTTTCAATATACAGACTACTCTTTTAAATACTGATTATTCAAATATTTTTGTACACCTATGTGTCAGTAATGAGATCAAGAGGGTTGGGTTTCTTGTTTTGTTTTGCTTTGACGGTTAAGCAAAGACAATTTGATCAGGTAACATTTGAGCAGAGACCTAGAGGCAGAGAAGGGGTGAACTTTGAAAATATAAGAGAGATGAGCATTCCATTTAAGAGAAACAGTAAACGTGAGGGCCGTGGGGCTGACCCTGCTCAACGAGTTTCAGGAAGAAATGCATCCTTGGTTGGAACAAGGGGTAGAGAAGTAAGAGGGAATTAGAAATGTCACTAAGCATTTTGGTAAGGATTTCAGCTTTTTTCTTCAGAGGATTATGAGCATAGGATTGGCATGATATGACACATGTTTTAAAGGAACAACTCTAGCTGTTATATGGATCATGGACTGACAGGGGGCAAGAGGTAAAGTAAACCGTTTATAGAATGGTTGTATTAGTCCAAGTGAGACATAATGTTGGTTTTTACCAGGGAAGCAGTGGTACAGGTGGAGAGAAATAAATAAATTCCGAATTTATTTTGAAGGTTGAACTTACTAGATATACTTATGTATTAGATGTGAAGTGTGAGAGAGGAAAATAGTGTAAGACAGATCCTTTTTGGTTTGGTTTTATTTGCTTTAATAATTGGATGGGTGGAGTTGCCATTTTCTGAGATATGAAGGCTCAGGAGAAGTGGATGAGAAAAGTGAAATCAAGACTTTGTTTTGGGCTATGTTAGGTCCAACATACCTATTAGGCATGCAAAGTTCTGGGAAAGTATGGCCCTGTATATTTATTTATGTCAGTGACTTCAACATAAATGTGCTTTAAGACAAGACTAGATGCAAGATCACTTAGGGAATGAGTGTAGGTAGAAGAAAAAAGAGGGTCAAAGACTGAGCTTTAGAGTGTTCTTATATTTAGAGTTCAGGGATGTGAGATAAAACCAGCCACTGAGATTTAAAAAAAAAAGTGCCTCAGTTGGATAATGTAAAAACATTATGTAAGGTAATGGGTATATATATTTAACTGACTTTTTTAAAACAATGCCTTGTACATCATAAACCACCAATAAATAAAACATGTTTCATTCATAGTAACCTCTCTAACTTTAGGCTTAGTCTAAAAATTTTAGTATCCATTGCCCAATGGGCATTAGCATCTGACTGTTCTGTTAGCACCTCAAAGTCAAAATATCTAACACAGATTTATCACCTGCACCATGAACCAGATGACCCAGTTATGTTCTGTACCTTGGTTTTGAGTATCAGTGCTCTCCAGACTAGTTAGAGTAAAATTCCTTTCAAAAAGATTTATGTTTATTCTGCTGAAGTGCAGAGTTTTATGCACTTGCTTTCTGAAACATAATTCTGTAACAAAAATTCAAGTTTCTTAATGATGGCATCCCAGGCCGTCAGTGATTTACACCAAACCTTTTTCAAACCATCCCATATTCTCATTTATTTGTTCATTTGTTTGTTTGTTTAGATCCTCACCCAAGGATATTTTTATTTATTTTAGAGAGAGAGGAAGAGACAGAGAAAGAGAGAGAGAAACATCGATGTGAGAGAAACATTGATCAGTTGATACCTGTGTGTGCCCCAACTGGGAATCAAACCCACAACCTAGGTATATGCCCTGATGGTGAATCGAATCCACAGATTTTGGTGCACAGGATGATGCTTCAACTAACTGAGCCACCTGGCTAGGGCCCTATTAGTTTTTAAGAATAGCTTGTGCTGCTATGAATATAGGGGTGCATATATTCTTTCTGATTGGTGTTTTGGTGTTTTGAAAATATATTCCCAGAATTGGGATTGCTGGGTCAAATGAAATTCCATTTTTAATTTTTTGAGGAAACTCCATACTATTTTCCATAGTGGCTGCACCAGTCTGCATTCCCACCAGCAGTGAACTAGTGCTCCATTTTTTCCACATTTTTGCCAGCACTTGTTGTTTGCTGATTTTTTGATGATTGCCATTTTGACAGGTATGAGGTGATATATCATTATGGTTTTAATTTGCATTTCTCTGATGATTAGTGACTTTAAACTAAGATTTGGAAACAGCCCAAGTGCCCATCAGTAGATGAATGGATAAAAAAGCTGTGGGACATTTACACAATAAAATATTATGCAGCTGTAAAAAAAAAAAGAGAGAGAGAGAGAGAGAGAGAGATCTCTTACCCTTTGGGACAGCATGGATAGACCTGGAGGCTATTATGCTAAGTGAAATAAGCCAACATGAGAAAAACAAATATCATATGATTCTCATTTATTTGGAATCTATGAACGAAATTAATTGATCAACAAAATAAGACCCGAAGCATGGAGGCACAAAGCAGACTGACATACCTCCGTGTGGGGATTAGGGGGACAAGAAGAGATAAACCAAAAAACTTATATACTTACTAGAGGCCTGGTGCACAAATTTGTGCATGGGTGGGATTCGGCCAGCCCGCCCGATCGGGGTTGGTGGGGTGAAGCTGCAGGAGGATGGCCACCTGGCCTGGCCCCTGATGGGGCCAGTTGGCCAGCCGCAGTGCGCATCATAGCAACAGGTCGTTCCGGTCATTCTGGTCATTCCAGTTGCTTGGCTTTTATATATATATAGATAGCCCATGGACACGGGCAATAGGGTGAGTGAAGACCTGGGGGGAGGGTGGTGGTAGAGGCTTAGAGAAGGGGGATAAAGGGGGGGGGGGTGGAATGGGAGACATCTGTAATACTATCAACTATATAAATATATATGTTTAATACTAGAAGCCCAGTGCACGAAATTCGTGCACGGAGGGGGGTTGTCCCTCAGCCCTGCCTGTACCCTCTCCAATCTGGGACCCCTAGAGGGATGTCCGACTGCCCGTTTAGCGATCCCACCAGGATCGGGCCTAAACGGGCAGTCAGACATCCCCCTCACAATCCAGGACTGCTGGCTCCCAACTGCTTGCCTGCCTGCCTTCCTGATTGCCCCTAACCGCTTCTGCCTGCCAGCCTGATACCCCCTAACCACTCCACTGCCAACCTGGTTGATGCTTAACTGCTCCACTGCCAGCCTGTTTGCCCCCAACTTCCCTCCTCTGCCGGCCTGGTCACTCCTAACTGCCCTCTCCTGCAGGGTTGATCACCTCCAACTGCCCTCCCTTGCAGGCCTGGTCCTTCTTAACTGCCCTCCCTTGCAGGCCAGGTGCCTCCCAACTGCCTTCTCCTGCTGGCCATCTTGTGTCCACATGGGGGCAGGATCTTTGACCACATGGGGCAGCTATATTGTGTGTTGCAGTGATGATCAATCTGCATATTACTCTTTTATTAGATAGGATAGAGGCCTGGTACAGGGGTGGGGACCGGCTGGTTTGCCCTGAAGGGTGTCCCTGATCAGGGTGGGTTTCCCTTGGGGCGTGGGGCAGCCTGAGCGAGGGGCCTGTGGTGGTTTGCAGGCCGGCCACGCTCCCTGGCAACCCAAGCGGAGGCCCTGGTATCTGGAATTTATTTTCCTTCTATAATTGAAACTTTGTAGCCTGGAGCGGAGCCAAGCCTGGGGCTCCCTCCAGGCCGGCAGCCATTTCTGTTGGGGTTATAATTGAAATTTTGTTGCCTTAAGCGGGTGGGCCCGGCCAGGGTGTGCGGAAAGCTTTGCTTCCCCTGTTGCCGGTGGCAACCCTGGCCTGCTCTCTCAAGCTCCATTCTGCCGCCATTTGTTTGAATTTGTTTACCTTCTATAATTGAAACTTTGTAGCTTGAGTGGAGGCTTAGGCCTGCAACGGCTGGCGGAAAGCTTGTTTCCCTCTGTTGCTTGGGAAACCTTGCTCTCTGTGGCTGTAGCCATCTTGGATGGGTTAATTTGCATACTCGCTCTGATCGGATAGTGGGTGTGGCTTGTGGGCATGGCTTGTGGGTGTGTTGGAGGTATGGTCAATTTGCATATTTGTCTATTATTAGGTAGGATATATATTAAAGAAAGTAATAGTTTGCTCTAGTCAGTATCAGTAAGTCCCTTTTATCAAAACTGTTCTGTATACTGTTGTCAAGTCACTCTTTGAATTAACTTTCTTCCCATCTCTGTTTGGTGCAATAATATTTAGACTGTTACCACAATAGCACAAGTCCACCTTATTGGAAGCTCACCCATCTTCAAGGGTGTCTCCAGTGAAATGTTTTTCCAAAACTTTCCTGTCTTCAGTCAGAAGGGCCCTCACTGTCCTCTCAGAGCACTTGGCTTTCAACCTGCCCATACTACATCCCACGTGTACCTAGTACTTCTTTAAAAATTATTTGTGCATGACCTCATTTTCTCTTCCAGATTTGAAACTGCTTGCGAGTTTGTGAATATTATTTACTATTGAAGTAATTAAACAAGTAGACTGTGCTGTGCTCAGCACAGCCAGGGGTGAACCTGAGGGGGAGTGGTGAAGGATTAAAGAAGACAGACAAGAGAATAAAGCTGTGGCTAGGTGGGACACTGCTCTAGGATGGAAAGACAATGCCACAGCCTGCAAGCCGAGTCTTTATTTTATAGCCAGATTCCATGAGGCTGAGTAAGGGCGAGGTCAGGATGTTTACAATGTTCTCGCAGGTTTCCAATCTACTCAATTACATGCACCTGAACTCTATCAAGCCCACATTACTCAGCCTCTTGGGACCACAGGTTCGGACCATAAGGTCAAGCTTACAACTCTAGCCTTGGCTATAATTGTACTGGGAGGGCTTTGCCTTCCAAGCTGGGACTTGCATGTGGCTTTGCCATGAGAGGACCGTGCCCTCTCATTAGTCCGAGGCTTGCACCTGTCTAAATGCTGTAGCTGCTCTCCACAGTAAACCATTAGACAGAGATGGCTCTAATGCTTTGGTAGCCTACATATGCAAACCAGAAACTGAAGCAGAGCCAATCCCTGTGCACTTGTATGGGAGAAAACAAAGTTTGAGAACAACTAATCACAGGCAGCCTAAGACTTTCCCCCAAAATGCAACCACTTCAGCTCTAGACAATCAAATGATTTTCTTGCTTTGCTTCTGCAACTGCTTGTTGAAGGAGGTCATGGAAAGGATGCGGTCTTAGGTTGACCTGGGAGCTGGAGCCGGGCAATAGGAGGCTCCGCACCTCCCCCTCAGTCCTTGGAACGTACATTCTTCCCACAGCCAGAGTTATTTTCAAGGCCACAGCCTTGAGAGTACAACGTGTTGTTGAGACCATCTGGATGGTATAAATGACTGAACCCCGTTAAGGCCTTTATATAAACTTTCAAGATTCTGCTGGGCAGCCGCAGAGATCCACTCATCTTGTGGCCATCCAAGACAAGCTGCCTATATATAAGTTCCCTTGCTTATTAAAACTGCCACCTACCGATCTGGAGAGGTCTGCTTTCTTCTTCAGTCTCTCCTAGCCCTCCTCGTATGGAGACCAATTTCAGACGTCACCTGGGAAGCTCTGAGCGTAGGAGCCAACGATGCTCCATGAAAGCCTTTCCCCAGCTCTTGCCAAAGGAGTGTGCTCTTAATCATTCTGAGTTCGGTGCTGCCTGATTTGAATTCATTTTTGCTCAAATAAACACTTGAAAATTTTAATGTACCTCAGTTAAACCTTTAACACTTCCACCACTAACATCTTTCCCACATGTTTTTTTAAAAAGTTCCCTTAATATGTGAACTGTAGTCACTGTACGCCACCATCATTGTTTTACAAAATGAAGTGCTGATGCCCCACGAATTTTAATTACCTGCCCAGAGACCACATAGTGACCTGGACGGAATTATGAGAATTATGCTAAATCCAATTGTTCCTCCAATTACTCCATAGTAAATTATATTTTAATACAATAGGATATTGTTTGACTTTATAGTATTTCAAATCAACAATTCTATCAGTCTTTTAAAAAAATAAATAAATAAAAGAAAAATATGTAATTTCAAATGTCAATAAATATATATACTTATCCAGTTATGCACTAAGAAAACCAGTTAACTTCTGTGTTGTAAATTACTTGCAAATGTCTTTTCATCATTATTTTGACTTCTATTTTTTATTTTTTTTAAATTGAGATATAACTGACTCAGCAAAAATCTGCACATATTTAAGATATATCATTTGATGCTTTTACATATGTGTATACACATGAAACCATCACCGAAATTATGATAGTGAATATATCCATCACCTTCAGATGTTTCTTCCTCAATTCCCTTTGCAATCATTCCCTCCTGTTTCTTTCCTCAATTCTCCAATACCCATCCCACCCCCACCCTAGCAACCACAAAGCTACTTTCTGTCACTATAGAGACACTTAGGAGGCTAATCAGAAGAAAATGATGATATTGTGTTACAATATCAAATTAAAAATTAATCCATTAAGCATGTATTTGTTTTTTTGTTTTCTTTCACTTTGCATAATTATTTTGAGATTCATTCACATTTTGCATTTTGCATAGTTTCCTCTATGTATTGCTATAAGTAATATTCCATTGTGGGGACATACCACAATTTGTTTACCCGTCACCTGTTGATGGAAATTTGGGTGATTTCCAGTTTTGAGTTATTAAAATAAAGCTACTATGACCATATGCTTGAGTAACTAACTAGGAGTGAAATGGCTTGTTCATTCAGAATTATATGTTTAACTATTTAAGAAATTGCCAAACTATTTCCCAGAGTGGTTGTACTATTTCCATTCTTACTCACAGTATATGGGACTTCCATTTCTTCCACACCCTTGCCTCAGCTGACTTGGTTTGGCTATTCCTTTTTTTTTTTTTTTTTTTTTTGCCCTTTTAATAGATGGTTCCCCTTTGAATTTCAAAACACTTTGCAATTTAGTACAATGTGGTAAATCCCTTAATGTAAGTAAGTAAAAAACACACAAACTTTTAATAACATAGGGAAGTGAAGTCAAAGAAAGGTTAGGGGAGACTTTTAAAGATTTACCATTTGAAAGACACCTTGACATTATCCAGCTAGAAAAGAAAAGAAAAACAAGTAGCAAAAACATAAAAGTATAAAAGATCATAGCATGTTTAGAGACCGGAAAAATGTGTGTGGATAGTGCATGAGTGGTGGGAACATAGTTGGAAAGAAAGGTAGAGAGCAGATTTTAAAAGAATGTTTCATCGGAAAGGATTTTTTTAAAGTAATTTTTATTTTCACATGTTATTATATATATCCATAAACAGTATCCACTGTTTTTTCCCTCAATATTCATGTGTTTGTCAATTTTATCTAGATGGTATCATACTTCAGGCATCATTATAAGCCATGTCTTTTCTTAATTTAATACTGTTTCTGAGAAATGTTCATGTTGTTGTATGTGGTTCTAGTTCATTTATTTTACCTGCTGATTAGTATTCCACAACATACACCTATCCATTTTCCTGTTGGAGAACATTTAAGATGTTTCCAAATGTTTCCATTTCAAAGGATGCTGCAACACTTAGGAATATTATTCCTTGGGATGTATTTGAGAATTTCTCTATTGCAAATACCTAGAGTTGGAATTGTATCTTACTTGTGGCATTTTCCATTTTGTTTGTTTTTTTTTGTTTAACTGAATCATGAAGTATTTTGTTACATAGTCTTAATAATTGTATTATTTCCAATAATCTTTCTTAGTCACTCATTGCTCTTCGGCCTTGACAGAATCAATGCTATTGTTCCAAGTCTAATGAAAATCTTTGCCCACAAAAGTAATGGTACAAAACATGGAAATTTATTCTTTAAAAGTAGCTGTAGAGAAGAGGACATTGTGTTATATGCCCCTCAAAAAGGGGATAGAAGAATAAAATAGAAGTCCAAAGAAATGTATGAGGGATAAAGAAAAAAAAATACTTCTTGGTTATCTTTCTAGTCCCTCCCTAGGGGTTGTTTAGGTTGGAGGCTAAGAACCCTGGTTTAAGAAATCAACTCTCTCTGCTTTTGTCATGTTTCCTCATCTCACAATGCTCTAAATTTATTCTCTCTAGCTTATTTTTTTTACTTTGTTTTTGTTGTAGGCACTATTACAGGTGTCCCCTTCCCCCCCAACACCGCCCCCCCGCCTTTGCTCAACTCCACCCAACAACCCCGCCTGCCTGGTCAGCTCTCCAAGGGCTCTGCATATATGTTCTTTGGTCAATCTCTTCACCAAGAAGTAAAAAAATAAATAAATAAAATAAAATAAAAGAATGTTAAGAGGTCAA
The DNA here is from genome assembly GCF_951640355.1 of Cnephaeus nilssonii. Taxonomy (NCBI): domain Eukaryota; kingdom Metazoa; phylum Chordata; class Mammalia; order Chiroptera; family Vespertilionidae; genus Cnephaeus; species Cnephaeus nilssonii. Next base: position 78,422,540 of record NC_137077.1, on the reverse strand, counting down.
GTATCTCAAGGTTGGGGACAGGTATTCTATATCTGTGCTCTTGAAAAAAATTAAAAAATAAAGTTCTGAAGAATGGGCTGGATGGAAAAAACACTGTCAGCAGAAAGATACTTAGGGGCTAATAAAAAGAAAATGATGAGGGTCTAAATTTATGTTTTAGTTTCCAAATAAAGAAAAATTCAACACAATATATTTTTGAAAAACATAATTTAAAAATTCCCTCTCTGCCCCTCACCCTTTTCTCTCTCTCGCTGTCTTACTGTCTCACTGTCTGTGTCTCAGAAAGACACTGATTTCCCTAAGGTGCAAATCCTTTACTTCACACTTATGATGGAACTAGAGGCCTGATGCACAAAATTCATGCAAGGGTCTTGGCCCTTGCAGCTGTGGTGGCTTGCCTTGGCCTCGCAGCCCAGCTTCGACCGGAAGGTCATCCAGAATGTCATCCAGAAGGTCGTTCGGCTGTCCGGTCTAATTAGCATATCATGCTTTTATTATTATAGATTCCCTGGGAAGGAAAGCTTTTGAATCCTTAGCACTCTTTATTCTCTCAGAGATTTCAACTGCTGCTTAGTCTTTAATAAGAGAAAACCCACCAAAATTCCTAGCACAAGGCTTTAGAGAGTTTACAGAGGGTTTTCATTAGATTACATACATCTTCCCATTCAGTGCCACATTCTCTTTAGTAACTCCATGAAGTGAGAATAATTATTCTTGCAGTGTATTTGAGAGTTCGGTAGGGTAAAAGCCACAGCCTATGGTTTTTATTCTGATCACTCCCCTTAATAATAATAAAAAGGCTTAAGTTAAAGTGGTATATGGTATAAATTTATAAGTAATATTATGCCTGGGGTATATAAAAATTTTATCATTTATGGCTAAAAAATTACAAAAAGGCCCTTTCCACAAATTTTATTTTTCCATAAGAAGGAGCGGTAATTTTACAGTATAATAAAATGGCTATATTATGTTTTTCCAAGTCTATCTTAATGTGTTATATTAGAATGAGCTGAAAGCAATTTCAACTCTTCATTAACATGCATTCTGAAGTATGTCAAACATAATCCTAAAAATGCTTCTCATACATTAAATAGAATACATTGCCCTACAGCAATGATTACTAACTTGTTTTGGTATAGAAAAGAATAATTACTTGTGTCCTTTTGCATACAAAACACTGAGCAAGTCTTCAGGGAACAACTGTTTGTATTTTACCTGTTTATGTGTTTATGTCTTTATTAAACAAATATTCACTGGAGGCATAGTTGTTAGCAGACAGACCCAGCCCTAACTTCATAATGCTTACATTCTTATTATTTAATTATTAATATACTTTGTAGTATTAAGGTTCTTTAATACATCTCTACTCCAGGGTTTTTCCAACTTGGCACATTGACAACAACCAAAAATGTTTCCACACATTAACAAATGGCCCCTTGGGAACAAAATCTACCCCCTATAGAGAATCATTGCTCTATTAAAACAAGAAGAGAGAGAGAAAAAAAAAAAAAAGCCCAGCCTGCATGGCTCAGTGGTTGAATGTTGACCTATGAACCAGGAGGTCAATTCCCGGTCAGGGCACATGCCAGGGTTATGGGCTTGATCCCAGTGTGGGGCATGCCAGAGGAAGCCAATCAATGATTCTCTCTCATCATTGATGTTTCTATCTCTCTCTCCCTCTCCCTTCCTCTCTGATAACAATAAAAATATATTTAAAAAAATAAGAAGAGAATGTTGTGCTATTCACTCTAACTATTGCTATTTTAAATATATATATTTAAATATATATTAGTACATATACACTGAATGGCCAGATTATTATGACCACCTGACATTTGTAGACAAATTAGCCGTACACTGCATCATATGGGATATGGATGCCGAAGGCCTGTTCGAACACCTTTGCTGTCTGCAGTTACCAAGATAAAAAGTCTCCAGTTCTCACAAGAACACAAGGATTGGACAGTGGAGCATTGGAAAAAAGTCAAGTGGTCCGATGAATCACGTTTCCAGTTGCATCATGCAGATGGCAGAGTGAGAATTTCGTGGAAACAGCATGAAAGCATGCACCCCACATGCATGAGTACAACCCTTCAAGCTGGTGGGAGCAGTGTTATGATTTGGGGCATGTTCTCCTGGCATGATTTGGGCTCTTTAATTCATGTGGAACAATGTCTGAATAGCATAACATACCTAAATTGCTGACCAAGTTCATCCTATCATGTTGGTGGCGTATCCCAATGGAGATGGCTTCTTCCAACAAGACAATGCACTATGCCATGGTGCTCATATTGTGCAGGAGTGGTTTCAAGAACATGAGGGAGACTTTACCTTGCTTAGGTGGCCCCTACAATCACCAGATCTCAATCCAATTGAGCATTTGTGGGACAAAGTTAAAAGAGCCATCAGGCAGCTGGTTCCACAACCATCAAATCTCACAGAACTGGACAGTGCTATTCATCAGGCATGGTGTCAGAGTCCTCGCATCACCTTTCAACATCTCGTGGAGTCAATGCCAAGAAGAATCGCCACAGTATTGAAGGCAAAAGGTGGCCCAATGAAGTACTGATGGGGTGGTCATAATAATCTGGCCACTCAGTATATATGACTATTTCTAAATGATAGCCCAAATTTAGATAAAAGTTAAAATAAAAATTTTTATTATGTTATGTCGTAACATGCCAATGTTATTTAATAGCTTGATATTTTGTGGTATATAGTCCAAGCAATTAGATGACTGAATGAATATTCAATTTTCATGTGGAAATATAGTAGGTTTTCTTTTGAAATGTAATTTTTCATACTCTTATTTTAAGAAATGAAAGAATTAACTTTTCTTCTAAAATCTCATAGTAGCTCCAAGGAAGTATAATTACACAGGGGTCGCCACCCAGCTTCCCTCTGTATGACACAAAATCAAACCACTGCTCCTTTGTGGGTAAAATTAAAGAGACGTTTCTGGCTTGTATGGACACCAAAGGAAGGGACTATCAATACTTGCTCCTGGGAGAGGTGCAGAAAATGTAACTAAGACCTTGTTACAATTTCTTGTCTATACAAAAAGAAATTGACAGCCAGTTTGAAATGGAATTGCCATGGCCTGGAGCAAAGAATATCCTTACATGATATTATTCTACAATGTAATTATAATTTTCTCCAGATTTGTGTTACCCCCATTACCTATAATAGTACCTCGCACCCTTGGGAATCAATAAAAAATCATCTTTTTGGTGCTTGGAGACAAAGGTAACACATCTCTTGATATTTTAGAATTACAACAGCATAATGTACAATTATCCCAAAGAAACTTACAAACCAATTCTTTGAATGTCTGGCAGCAATTTAAAAATGACATGAAAGGATTTAATCCCTTCCACTGTGTAGAGGCCCCCCGGGAAGGCACCTGAGCATTCTATATTGGCCCCTCTTGCCCTTATGGCCAAGAGGGACCCTCTTCTCGCAATCCAATTGCCCATAGCTGCTGCCTGAGCTTTCAGTTCATGCCGAGGTTGAACCATAATGGCGGCTGGTACCATGGATCTGTCTCTCGCCCAGTGGGGTGAGCTGGGCCCTCCCTGGAGAAGAAACCTGGGTTCCCCAAGATATGTGATCAGTGCCTGGGCATCGCCAGCAGGCGAGGGGATCCCAAGGAAGGTGCTGGGCGTGGAGGCCATGGCGGCATAGGCTACCAAGGAGACAGAACTGAACCTCACATCACCCTGCTTGACCCCAGAGGATGGCTGGTTAGCAAGAGACGGGTAAGATTCCTCAGGGAAGGAACAACCTAAGACAGTCACAGTCACAGTGGGGCCATCAGGAGAGAACTTGGGGGTCAACAGAGGTGGGACACAGACCCTTACCTCCCCCCCAAGTTTGCAGGGGCCTGAACCTTCACCCCTTCTGAGGGAGGTCTCCTGCCCCCATGGCTGCTTTGCTTCCCATGCACAGCTCAAATCGGGACCCAGGTAACAGACAGAGACTTGGCCAACAGCAGCTGCCCTCTCACTGCAACAAGACTTGTTCGAGATGTCTTGTACCCATGATGTGGGGAAGTGGGTTTTTGATATCCAAATCCAGCCTAGTACCAGGAATGTTCAGGGCCTACTCAAGAAGGCAAATAATCCTTTCCACTAATATACACAGGGTAAAATAAGATTGTTGTTAGAGTGTTGAGTTTGACTGTAGAATAGTAGTCAAGTTTTCAGAGTAATTTAAATTGGCTAATTGAAATAAGCGAATATTATAGAAAAATTGATTGTACGGTACAAAAAGCTCTTCCTAAAGTGTTAACAAAAATTTTTATTGGCAGTTCATCTCATGGTAAAATTGTGTAACATGTAATGAACCTAAAGCAGTCATATTTTAGCACAAAAAAATTAAAATGTAAAAGCTATCAAGACTACATTATAAAATTTCCAAAAGCCTCCTAATATTTAAATAAAAAGGGGGGTGATAGTAGAAGAATATCATGTAAGGAAAAATATCCTGTAAGTAAATTACATCTAGAAAATTTGTACTTTAGAAAATTAACTTTCATTTGTAATGCTAATAGCAAGACACCCATGAAAAACACACATGGTGTCAAAACAAGCCAGAGGAAAATCATTTGGGCAAAAAAATGAAAAAGGATCCCAAGTCAAATTTATAGAAAATATCCCTTTATTAACTTTTGGTCAAGAATATGTTTGTATATTTTTAGAAAACAACTCCAAGGCCATGTGGATTCCTGCAACAGAGAGGAATTGACAGAACTGCTCCAGCCATGAAGACAGAAGAGAAACAGTCCAGAGATGGAAGACGCTGACAACGCCTTGCCATACTAGCAGACAGCAGCTGTGCATTGCTGAAGAATCCCCAGGACCAAACTAGAGACGGTGGGACCTGCATCACCACCATTTGTCCACCAACCAGAACTGAAATTTCATTGCTGACATGTACACATAAGGAACTGTTTGACATTGAAATTGGGACTCAAAAGAACTGTTGGCCCAGAAAGAAACTCACTACAGACTGATTCATTTGCCTCTCAGCATAACCATTATGGCTTGTCTCATTTTCAGTTCTTATAAGTGTATTTCTTGTATCACATGATCTCACGCATCTAGGGGAAATAATGAACAACATAAACTGATGAACAAAAACAGACCCAGAGACAGGGAAGCATCGATCAGACTGTCAAACCTCAGAGGGAAGGTAGGGAAGGGTGGGAAAAGGGGGAGAGATCAACCAAAGGACTTGTGTGCATGCATATAAGCCTAACCAGTGGTCATGGACAACAGGGGGGTGGGGCATACGTGGGAAGGGGTTTAGGATGGGAATGGGGGGATGAGGACAATTATGTGATACCATAATCAATAAATAAATTTTTTTAAAAAAACCTCATAGTAGCTCAATAGTTATAAATCAAAGTGTGTATTAAGTGAATATGAATAGTTATGTAACACAAAATGGTTACCCTGCAACATTAACATTGCTTTATTGCTATTGGTTGAAGACTGAGACTTCTGGACTCTCTTCCAACATTGCCCAAACCACTCTCCAAACAAGACTATGGAAATAATTCATAGACAAAACTGCATCAAGTTTACAGAAGATCAGTTGAAAATCCTCATCAAAGCATTCAGCCAAAAACCTTACCCAGGTTACACTACCAAACAAAAGCTGGTTTTAGAAATAAAAACTGAAGAGTCCAGAATCCGTATTTGGTTTCAGAATGGAAGAGTTAGTCCTGGAGTCTGGAAAAGTTCAGAACCTGAGGAGTACTTAGAAGCAAGGTGAGACCAAGATCACCCTAAAGATAGGATTCAAAGTAGAGAAGATGCTGGTGTCATGCCAACTTCCTCTCGATTACACATCTTCATCACGGCACGTAGGAAGAACCCTTACACTGACATTGATTCCAGAGTCAAGCGTCCAAATTTGGTTTTAAAATCGAAAATCTAGATTCCATGTCCAGTGTAAAAGAGAACCTGATGAGCCCTTAATACAGAAACAAGTTTAGGAGCAAGATCTCCGAGATGAAGAGAGTTCAAGGTATAGAAACTACACAAAATGGTGCCAATCTCACCAGTAACTGTCATATTTCTCTGAAGCCAAAACAGGATGGACTGAAAGACCAGTGTAGTTAACATCAGAAGACTGGGCTACAAATCTCTCTCTCTTCCTGGCAACCTACTCTTCTAAACATACCTTCAGCCTTCTGTGATGGTAAACAGGACTTCAAGGGGCAGAGAGACACAAGGCCCCACACAGCCCTACAGGCAGAGCCTGGCTCACAGTTCAGCAGATGTCAAGGATGGTGAAAATAAAATCACTCATATCATTTTTAAGTCATCACAGGATTGACTGATTCAGGCAAAAATCAATGGATGTGTAATATCATGATTTAGAAGAAACATACATATATTTGCTCTTCATCTACAGATCTTCGAAAGCCATGGGAACTTCCTGTGATGGTAGCAATAAAGTGTCCCTTGTTATAAAATACTGTCATTTGCGACAATATGGATAAATCTTGAGAATATCATGCTAAGTGGAATAAGTCAGACCGAAAAGGTTAAGAACCGTATGATTTCACTCATATGTGCGATATAAAACTTAAAGCAACAAGTGAACAAACAATAAAAGAAACAACCAAAAACTCATAGACACAGACAATAGCATGGCAGTTACCAGAGAGAAAGGGAGTGGGGAGGTATTAAAAGGTAAAGGTGATCAAATATATGGTTACAGGAGAAGATTTGACTTGGGGTGGGGAGTACACAGTGCAATATACAGATAATGTATCATAGAAATGTGCACTTGAAACTTATATAATCTTATTAAACAATGTCACCAAATTTTCTTTTAATTGCACTAGCTTTTGAGGCAGTATGTAATCTGGCCTGGCTTTCCTCTCTGATACCTTCTCACACCTCTTTGGCTCCTCCTACAGGAGTCTAGCCACGGGTACCTTTATTTCACTTCCTCAAACACGTCAAACTTATTCTCTCAAGGCCTCTGCATCCTTCCAGGGCCTGGAATTTTCTTGTCACATAACTCGCGTCATGTTGTCATTCAGATCTCAACTAAAAAGTCATCTCCATGGGGAAGTGAATCATTTTCTAATTTTTAAAAATGTACTTAATTATGATCCATTTCACATCACTAGACACGAAGCTTCATGAGAACAGGTTCATGGCTGCCTTCTTTACTGCTACAGCCTCAGGATCTAGCATAATGCTTCCTCATGATTGGTGCTCAATAAATATTTATTGTAGGGAAGAGTGAATGAATGAAAGTCATGAGGGCATAGGGCCAATTCTTTTGTGGGGGCAGAGGTACATAATATGTTGCTGATTCACTTCATGTGCCTAGGAAGATTTTTAAAACATAGCAAGGTACTTCTCATTTCTATTATTCATTTCTGGCTTGTTTGGCCCACAATATAAAAAGAAATACAACCATTTCTGAACCAATTATTTGTATTTTTCAATTATTGGAGCTTAACCAACAGTTTTAGAAATCTATACCCAAAACATTGGATTTATTTATAATGTGTAGTATTTTGAAAATGATTGGTCAAAAAACAAAGGCATGGATGCAGGAATTGGTCAAATAATTAAAATAAACAACCACCAAAATCCACACGTTAAGGACTAATTTTTCATTGGTATAACACCATAACTCTTATTACTTAAAGAGAAACATGTCTTATTACAAAACCTATAACTCACTTCCTTTGTGACTTTAACTGCAAAGAGCTTTATTTCAGCACATGTATACAACACCCTCTAATTCACAAATCCTGTTCAATTTAATAGAAAAGAAGGTTTTAAACTGATCGTTAGAAATGTGTGCTCTTTCTTCAAATACCTCTTGTTTGATTATCTTAAATTGGAGTTACCATAAAGACTGAAACCATAATATGATAGGATCTTTGTTCTTACAGTCCATGACTGTTTCATTTAACTACATAGCTTTGACACATTATTTTATTGCTTTGAAGCAAGGAGGGCAAATAGAGCCCTTAAAAAAACCCACTAGAATTTAACTTATAGTAATAAAGTAAGAAAGAAATTTTTTGGATTATTTCGTTCGTTAGTCCTGTCTATCCTCACGTCATCACATTTTCAGGAAGAAAGATTGGCTGAGAACTGGCTCCAACTAAATCCTTTTTAGTGCTGTTTCACTGAAGGACTGGAAAGTGACAATTCCTATCAAGCAGCTGGTTTTTCCTTCCCTTGCCAGACTCCAGGGCAATCATGTTAAATTGAGAAAAACCACAACTCAATCGTGGGTCTTCCACTTAATTTTTCATACAAATTTAAGGTCAGACTGTGGCCTAACACCCAGTTAGGTACTTGCAACACAGAAAAAGTTACACACCATGCAGCTCCTCTGAATACCATCACCATATTACCTGACAAGAGAATGCTTTTAAGATGGTAGTAGAGATGGAATTCTGTACAATGGTGCATTTTCAAGGCTGAGCTAACTCTCATAAAAATTTAGTATTTATTTCCTATGGATTGTAAAGTATTGTCAGTAAGCAAAGTTAAAGAGCTTGAATTAACTTTTACAAAAGCATGCATTTCTCGTAGAAACAACTACAATCAAATAATCTATTATAGATAAAGTATTTTTCTATAGGTATTTATAAGTAAACTAGTGACCTGGTGCATGGATTTGTGCACATTGAAAGGAAATTAATTAGAAGGTGGCTGGTGGGGAAGGACTGGGCAAGATGGGCTGGACACGCCCTGGAGCTAACCTTCAGCGGTCCTTCCCCGGCTGGCCACACCTGGGGTGGCGCCATGGCTTGAAAGGCATCTGCAGAGTGAGCGGGGTCCCTCCGGTAGGTAGGGTCCCCTGGCCTGGCCTATGGGATTGGGCCAAAATTGGCTCTCTGACATCCCCTGAAGGGTCCCGAAATGTGAGAGGGCACTCTGTCATACAGGGTGTGGAACGCAAATGCAAGTGTGCAGTAAACCAGATTTGGGGCCGACAGTGCCCCAGCAACAACATAACCCACAGCCAAAGGTAGAATTGTGCAGACCCACAAGGAATCGGGCTCCCTTCTCTCTGTTTTTGGGGTGTGTCACCCGAGAACTGCCACTGCTAAGTCACTGTAGCTTGGCAGCTCCTGCATTGAGCGTCTGCCCCCTGGTGGTCAGTGCACATCATAGTGACCAGTCGGACGGTCGGACACTTTGTATATTAGCTTTTTATATCTATACTAGAGGACCAGTGCATGAATTCGTGCACAGGTGGGGTCTGGCCAGCCCGACCCCACTTGGTGGATCGGGGCTGGGCCTGTCAGGAGGAGGAGACAGCAGAAGGTTGGCTGGCTGGCCTGCCCCAATCGGGGCCCATTTGGCTGGGCCAGCTGGGGAGAGGGGCTGTGATCTGTGGGCCAGCCAGCCTCACCCCTAATTGGTGTGGGGGGGCCGATAAGGGGTGGAGCTGCCTGGGGGGAGGGGCCATGGGCCAATTGGGGTGGTGGGGGCTGATGGGGGTGGGGTTGGGCATGGGGAGGGGCTGAGGTTGGTGGGCTGGTCCACAGCCCACAACCCCTCTCCCCAGCTGGCCCAGCCCAGATGGGCCCCGATCAGGGCAGGCCAGCCAGCCAACTTCCTGCTGTCTCCTCCCCTGAATGGGAGGGCAGGCCAATAGGGGGCCAGCAGCCTGGGGGATGGGCCATGGGTGGTTGGCCAGTCGGCCCTGGCCCTGATCAGAATAGGGGGCCGATCGGGGGTGGAGCTGGCTGGGGGAAGGGGCCGCAGGCCAATTGAAGTTGTGGGGGCTAATCGGGGTGGGGAGGGGCTGTGGGCAGTGGGCCAGCCAGCCCCACCCCTAAATGGGGTGGGGGGGCCAATTGGGGGCAGGCCAGCCAGTGGGAGGGGCTACAGGAGGTTGGCCAGCTGGCCCTACCCCTATTGAGGTGGGGGGCAATCAGGGGTGGGGATGGCCAGGGGGAGGGGCTGCAGGGGTTTGGCTGGCCAGCCCCACCCCCTGATCAGGCCAGTTTGCTGGCCACAGTGGGCGTCACAGCAACCGGTAATTCTGGTTGTTACAGCATTCTGGTTGCTGGCTTTTTATATACATCCTATATAATAAAGAGGTAATATGCAAATTGACCCTCACGTCCTCACAAGATGGCTGCCTATGACCAGGCTGGCAGGGGGGTTAGTGAGGGACGACCAAACGACTGCACAGCAGGCTGCGTGGGATGACCAGGCTGGCAGGGGGGTGGGGGGCACTTTGGGGTGACCAGGCCAGTGAGGGGGGGCAGTTAGGAGCAACCAGACTGGCAGAGGGGGGCAGTTGGGGGCAACCAGGCTGGCGGGGGGGGGGCAGTAAGGGGTGACTAGGCCGGCATGGGGGGCAGTTAGAAGTGACCAGGAGGGCACACAGAGGCAGTGAGGGGCGATCAGGCCAGCAGGGGGGGCAGTTAGGGGTGATCAGGCAGGCAAGCAGGTGAGCGATTAGGAGCCAGCAGTCCAGGATTGTGAGAGAGATGTCCGACTGCCGGTTTAGGCCCGATCCTGCAGATTGGGCCTAAACCGGCAGTCGGACATCCCCCAAGGGGTCCTGATTGGAAAGTGTGCAGGCTGGGCTGAGGGGACCACCCCCATGCACAAATTTTGTGCACTGGGCCTCTAGTAGATAAATAAAAGCCTAAGCAACCGAACAACCAAACGACTGGTCAACCGGTCACTATGACGCACACTGACCACCGTGGGGCAGATGTTCAATGGGAGCACCACTCAGCGAGCTTGTCGGCGGTGGCAGGTGCAGCATGGCCAGGATGAGCGGGAGCAGCATGGCACCCGGCCTGAGCTCGGGCTCCTCCTCCGCCACCTGCCACTTCGCACACTACTACATCCCAGTCCGACATCCCCCGAAGAGTCCCGGATTGCAAGAGGGTGCAGGCCAGGCTAAGGAACCCCACCAGTGCACCAGGCCTCTAGTATATAGATAAGAAAATAAGGGAGGGAGATCAATGTGTGCTCTTGAGTTTGGAGTTTCCATTTAAAAGCAAACTATTATGTTGTTCCTATTTTTTTTCATATGATGAAGCATATGATTGTCATTTTTAAGTAATTGAATTAAAATGGTTCTTACATAATTTTTTTTCTGGAAGCTTACTTACTGAATTTTGAATAGAACCTTAAATACTTTGATTTTTAAAGCTTGAGAATTCTTGTTCCACTTACTCATCTGGAGGAACATGCAAATATTGAACAGCATTTAATATTCATCAGCTCTTAAGCTGCTCTTAAGTCTTTTGGTTGACATCTTCTATGAATTGGCCATGTGATGCCTGATAGAGTCCTGAACTCTATGTTATTCTGATGACTACATTGGCCCTTTAGTAACATTTGCTCATCATCAATATTCTATGAATGAGGTGATGTTTCATTGGAAGAAACAGATTAAAAACTTATGTCTCCAATTTTGTCACATCTGGGTGAAGCTCTCAATGCAATTGTTTTTACTTTATTTTAATCTTACAAAGAAATGTTAAAATTGAAGGACTGACCCTGTGTTTAAAGTCATTGTCAGAAACAGTGAAGTCATAAGCTTCTGTTTTTAATAATCCTTCATAAAACACAGAGCATCATTAATCATAAATGGCTGCAGACTTCCTAGATCCTGGCACTGCTATGGGGCCTAAGGATTTTTAAAGGTCTTATAAATTTGAGCAAACAACAGCCTCATGACATTGCATAAAAATTTGGCTGTTATGAAAAAATTGGCTGTGATGAAAAAATGAAAAAAACAGTTGAAAGCATTAAAATACTTAGAAACCGAAGATAGTTTTATTGCCTTCCAATAAAATATGTCTAATTTTCAACTACTTTCAGTTTTTATGTTTCACTAACATATCAATCAATCAACAACTTTTTATTGAGTGACTATGTGTTCAGCACCATTAAGCACTATAGGGAATACAGAAACTTATGAAAAATGTATTCATTCATGAAACATTATATCCAGCATCTATTCTGAGTGCTTTGGAAGTACTCTGTGCTTGGTAAAATGAGGAAGGAATAACTCCTTTATTTAAGAAACCTATATCCAGTTAGGGAGCTACAAATTTTACACATAAATTTTTTGGGAAAATACTGGACAAGTAAAACATTAAAGTTCAAAGAAACTCTCCTTTGGCTTTTTTTTCCAGAAAACATTTTTCTGCTTGAGATGGGAACTAACTTTGATCTTCAACTTGGGATTCAGATATTAAGAAACAGATGAATGCTATAATCTGAATGTTTGTACCCCCTACCTCCCCCCCCCCCAAATTTAGGTGTTAAAATCCTAATCCACAAAGTGATAGGGGCCTTGGGAAGTGGTTAAGTCATGAGAGCTGCACCCTCATGAACAGAATCAGTGCCCTTATAAAGGATACCCCAGAAAGCTAGCTGGTCCCTTCCACCAGGTGAGGACAGGTGGGGAGGCACCAGCTGCGAACCAGGAAGAGGGCCCGCATCAAAATGAGAACTCGCTGGTGCCTTGATTTTGGATCTTTTTTTTTTTTTTTTTTTAGAACTTTAAAAGATAAATTTCTGTGGCTTATAAGCAGTCCAGTTCATGGTATTTTGTTGTAGCAGCCTGAACAAACTAAGACAAGGAACTTTCAGTTAGAGAAATAACACGGACAACACACATACATGAATATGCATACCTGTAAAAGATACATGTAAAATGTCTACCTACGCATGTATGTTTCAGGAGAAAGTGAGTAGATCAGTATTAATAAAGGGAGTTCATATGGAAGAAATAAGGTTCACAAAAATATTCTGACAATACAATTTGCACAGTGTTTCTTCAACTCAAGTGAGTAAATTGCATTAAACATTATGCATAGACATATGGCTAAATTTCATAAGGAGTGAAAATGGAAGAGATAGAGCATGAGCTCTCAAAGAACTTTTAATAAAGCATTGGGGGATATATAAAGAATTCTGACTAATTTTGGAATATAAAACTATGGGTATGTAGGACAGAAACTTTTTAAAGTTGTCAATGTGAGCTAAATCTTAGAGAGTGTTTAGGGCAGCCGTTCTCAACCTGTGGGTCACGACCCCTTTGGGGGTTGAATGACCCTTTCATAGGGGTCGCCTAAGACCATCGGAAAACACAGATATTTACATTACGACTCATAACAGTAGCAAAATTACAGTTATGAAGTAGCAACGAAAATAATTTTATGGTTGGGGGTCACCACAACATGAGGAACTGTATTAAAGGGTCGCAGCATTAGGAAGGTTGAGAACCATTGGTTTAGGGGAACATAAACAAAAGCAGACTGTGAAGTCATTCCATGTTGAAGGAACAATTTGGACACAGGGAGCTGAGAATAATGAAATGTACCCACATTGAAGACAACATATCTACTTTCATTTGAATGTGTGAGAAGTTAGAAATCAAGCTTCATACAATGATCTGCTGGTGAAGTTTAAAAAATATATGTATGCATATAGACATATCTATTAGTGTACATTGATTTAAAATAAACTTTACAGATGCAAAGGATGTGTAACTCACAATTTTATTAAAAATAATAAAATATAAAATACTTTTTATAAAATTTTCATATAGCCAAATGATTCTCACAGAGTGCTTTCATCAGTTTTGGCTGCATTAGTTTATAAAGAGCCAAACTATAGCTGTAATTGACAATCCAGTGTAGTTCCAACACGAATATTGGTTGATACCTTTGCTTACATTAATTAGGAAGATAAAGTGAAACAATAAAGATGGGCCATCTTGAAGGGAAGAATGGCTATGATCAAAAGCCTAGCCTTACCTTCAACCGGCAAGAACTTGGATACCTCCCAGGACCCTACAACCACAACACCCAGGGACCAGCTGCGAACCCACGAACACCGGGTCTCAAGCAGTGCAAATTCATGGACACGGACAAGCCCTGCACATTCTCACAAAAAGGTCAAATATCGTCTAGAGAAAGGTGAGGTCTGAAATCCAGGCTTGAGGGAGAAAGGTGCGCAGCGGCATCTAGAGTTTCAAAGGAAGTCTGTGCCCCACAAAATCCACCGCCATTGGAGTCAGTGTAGCCCGTGAATGTGGAAAGGGGTCCACAGGGCTGCTGGCAGAAGAGAACTCTAGAAATAAACCCATAGCTGGGCTGGGCACAGAAAGACAGCCTGACGTTCTATCAGTATACCAGCTGTGCAGTGCCAAGGGGAAAAGACGTGCACAGAGACATGAGCAGAGACGCGTGCAGTGCTGGGGGAAAAAGTCACGAGTCCGCGTGCTTACTCTGGCTTTTTTTTCCTCTTTAAATCCTTGCTTTTAATTAATAAGCCCAGTACATAGAATATCCCAATTAAAAACACTTTCAGAGACTGCAGGGGAAAGTTGTTTTTGTGGAACCTGGGGATCAGAGTGGGGAGAAATGATCAGAAAACCAGCTCTGGGGCAGTCCATTCTCCTAATCCAGTATTAAGTGTGGCAAGGAAAATAAAAACTAAATACTGGGTAGAGAGGACTTATAGCCCCGGATGTCAATACAGAAATACTGCCACCCAGGGGTTGAATCACAAATTGACTCTTTAGTAAATACAACTAAAGAAAGGCTGAGAAACAAAGAAATACCGCCTACTTGAAAACAGGATTGTGGCTTACAACACAGAGGAGCAGTGGAACACAAGGAACTTCAAAACTGTCCTGACTACCTGACAGGAAACAGGAGTGCCAAACAGAACGGTAGAGAAGTGAATTACCTTCACTACTGCACATTTTTATTTTTTATCTTTTACTTAAGAAACTAATTTTTTTCCTTTTTTTCTCACTTGATTTTACTTTTTTAATTATTATATTTTTATTTTTAATTAGTATTATTTCTACTATTATTTTACCTCTTTTTAAAGTTTTATTTTTCTTTATTTTATTTTGGGATTAGTGTCCTACATTCTATTTTCATTTTTCCTTAACATCATTGTACTCTATCTCAACTTTACCTTTATGCCAACACACTCTTCCTCACTTTTCCCCTTTTGTTGTCCTGTTTCTCTTACCCTATTCTTGCTTTAGATTTTCCCTATTCTTTCCTTTTACCCCCTGTTAAAAATTCATCTAATTTCTGTTCCGCTGCTCCAAGTCCATACACACCTCTCTCTTCTCTTTCTTCACTATCCAATTCTTTTTATCTCTTTTCTTTTTTCTTTCTTTTTTCTTTTTGTTTTATTTTGTTTTGTTTTGCCCTTCTTTCTCTCTGTCCTGTTGTTGTTTGTTTGTTTGTTGATTAGTTTGTTTTTTTGTTTGTTTGTTTGTGTGATTATTTCTCACTCTTTTTTTTCCTTTTGTTTTTCCTCTCCTCACTTGTTATTAGTTATTGTTTGTAGTTTGCATTCATCTCTGGGTGTTTGTTGTTTGCATTTTTTGGGATTAGTTGTTCTATTGGAGTTTTCTCCCCATATAAATAGCTTTTCCCCCTTCTTTTTTTATTCTCTTTCTTTTTTCTCTAACTTTTTAACCCTTTGCACTTGCTTGCTTTTTTCATCAAGCTGCTACCGATGCTAACCATGTCGAGTCACACTCGACATCCGAGTGCAAAAGGTTAATCTTTTCTCAATATCATTTTTGCACTCTTTTTTTTAATCCCCTGATTCTCTTTTCTCTGGTGGTCAACTTTATTTAGGGTTATTAGTATCATGAATACATTTATGTTCAGTGCCTTGTGACTTGTTGTATTGTATTTTGTGCCTTTGAGTCAATGCAGGAGAGAGAGAGCTACATAACCAGATACCCAGAGAGAAGCGATCATGGAGAGACAAAGAAACAGCCAGCATACAAAAGAAAAGAAGGCATCACCAGAAAAGGAATTAAATGAAATGGAGGCAAGAAATATGTCAGAGAAAGAATTCAGAGAAATGGTCATAAGGTCTCTGAAAAGGTTGGAAGCCAAATTCAACAATATGTGTAAGACCGAAGAGGAAATGAAGAAGAACCAAGAAGAAATGAAAAATGAAATCACTGCAATAAAGAGCTCAATGGAAAGCATCAACAGTAGACTAGAAGAAGCAGCAGACTGCATCAGTGAGCTGGAAGACAGGGTAGGAAAAAATACACAAGCAGAGCAGCATCTAGAAAAAAACTTTAAAAACAGGAGGAGAGCCTAAAGGAGCTTTGGGACAACACGAAACAAAACAATATCTGCATAATAGGGGTGCCAGAAGGAGAGGAAACTGATCAAGGAATAGAAAACCTGTTTGAAGAAATAATGACAGAAAACTTCCCTGATATAGGGGGGAAAAAAGAATTCACACAAGTACAAGAAGTTCACAGAGTCCCAAACAAAATGTACCCAAAAAGACTGATGCCAAGGCACATTATAATTAAATTGGAAAACACCAACTACAAAGTAAGAATCTTAAAAGCAGCCAGAAAGAGACAGAAAGTTACCTACAGAGGATCCCCCATCAGATTAGAAACTGATTTCTCAACAGAAACACACCAGGCAAGAAAGGAATGGAATGAAATATACAAAGTCATGCAAAGGAAGGGTCTGAATCCAAGAATACTGTAAACAGCAAGGCTATCAATCAAAATTGAAGGTGAAATCAGGAGCTTCAGAGACAAAAAAGGACTAAGGGAGTTTATTACCACCAAATCAGCAATGCAAGAAATGCTAAAGGGTCTGCTGTAAAAAGAAGAAATAGGAAGTGAAGAAGGAACACAGGGGTAAAGAATAAAAATGGCGACAAATAAGTACCTATCAATAATAACTTTAAATGTAAATGGATTAAATATCCCAATCAAAAGACATAGGGTAGCTGAGTGAATAAGAAAACATGACCCATATATCTGCTGTCTACACGAAACCCACCTCAGAAAAAAGGACTCACACAGACTGAAGGTGAAGGGATGGAAAAGGTTTTTCAGGCGAATGAAAATGAAAAAAAAGGCTGGTGTAGCAATACTTATACCTGACAAATTAGATCTCAAAGTGAAGGCCATAACAAGAGATAAGGAAGGCCACTACATAATACTAAAGGGAGCAATTCAACAAGAAGATATAACTCTGGTAAACATATATGCACCCAATACAGGCGCACCCAAATACATAAAAAACTCCTGGAGGATATCAAGGGAGAGATTGACAACAATACAGTCATAGTAGGGGACTTCAATACCCCACTAACACCACTGGACAAATCCTCTAAACAAAAAATCAGCAAAGAAACAGCAATCCTAAATGACTCACTAGATCAGATGGAATTAATTGACATCTTCACAACATTTCATCCCAAAGCCAAAGAATATACATTCTTCTCAAGTGCACATGGGTCCTTTTCAGAGATAGACCATATATTGGGACACAGGCAAAGTCTCTTCAAATTCAAGAAGATAGAAATCATATCAAGCATCTTCTCAGATCACAATGGCATAAAACTAGAAATCAACTACAATAAAAAAATTCAAACACCTGGAGGCTAAATAACATACTATTAAATAATGACTGGGTTACCAGAGAGATCAAAGAAGAAATAAAAAGCATCATGGCAACAAATGAAAACACAACAATCCAAAATCTATGGGATACAGTGAAAACAGTCTTGAGAGGGAAGTTCATAGCTCTATAGGCCTAACTCAAAAAAACAAGAAACAATGGTAATAAATTATCTAACCCTAAAACTCAAAGAGTTAGAAAGAGAGCAACAAGAAAAGTCCAGCGTAAGCAGAAGGAAGGAAATAATAAAGATCAGAGCAGAGATAAATGACATAGAGGCCAAAAAAACAATACAAAAGATAAACAAAACCAAGAGCTGATTCTTTGAAAGGATAAGCAAGATTGATGAACCTCTAGCCAAGTTCACCAAGAAGCAAAGAGAGAGGACCCAAATAAACAAAATCAGAAATGAAAGAGGTGAAGTGACAACCAATCCCACAGAAATACAAACAATTATGAGAAAATACTATGAACAACTCTATTCCAACAAAACGGACAACCTAGATGAAATGGACATATTCTTAGAAAAATACAAGCTCCCAAAACTCAACTAAGAAGAATAAAAAAACACCTGAATAGGCCAATAACTACCAAAGAAATTGAATCAGCGATAAAAAATCTTCCATCAAAAATGACCTGGTGTGGATGGCTTTACATGGCAGTTCTACCAAGCATTCAAAGAAGAACTAAAACCTATCCTCCTCAGACTATATCAAAAAATTCAAGAGGAAGGCACACTTCCAACCTCTTTCTATGATGCCAGCATTACCCTAATCCCCAAAACAGATAAAGACACCACAAAAAAAAGAGAACTACAGGCCAATATCCTTAATGAACATAGATGCTAAAATCCTCAACAAAATTCTAGCAAATCGGATTCAGCAATACATTAGAAAGATCATACACCATGACCAAGTGGGATTTATTCCAGTGATGCAAGGATGGTACCATATCCGCTAATCAATAAATGTGATACATCACATAAACAAACTGAGACAAAAATCACATAATCATATCAATTGATGCAGAAAAAGCATTTGACAAAATCCAACACCCTTTCTTGATAAAAATCTCTCAGCAAAGTGGGAATAGAGGGATCATACCTCAACATAATAAAAGCCCTATATGACAAACCTACAGCCAACATCATACTCAATGGGAAAAAACTAAACTCATTTCCCCTAAGAACAGGAACAAGACAAGGATGCCCACTTTCACCACTCCTGTTCGACATAGTACTAGAAGTACTAGCTATAGCATTCAGACAAGAATAAGAAATAAAGGCATCCAAATTGAAAAAGAAGAAGTAAAACTGTCCTTATTCGCAGATGAAATGATACTATGCATAATAAACACCAAATACTCTATCAAAAAGCTACTAGACCTAATATATGAATTTGGCAATGTAGCAGGATACAAAATTAATACCCAGAAATCTATGGCCTTTTTATACGCCAATAATGAACTCACAGAAAGAGAAATGAAAAAAAAACAAAAAAACAATCCCATTTACCATTGAACCAAAAAAAATAAGATACCTAGGAATAAACTTAACTAAGGAGGTAAAAGACCTGTACTCAGAAAACTACAGGATATTGAAAAAAGAGATAGAGGAAGACATAAACAAATGGAAGAACATACCATGTTCATGGATTGGTAGAATCAACATCATTAAAATGTCCATACTACCCAAAGCAATCTATAGTGCAATACCTATTAAAATACCAATAATATATTTCAAAGAACTAGAACAAACTACAAAAATTTATCTGGAATAACAAAAGACCCCGAATAGCTACAGCTATCCTGAGAAAGAAGAACAAAGTTGGAAGGATCACAATACCAAATATCAAGTTATATTACCAATCCATGGTTCTCAAAACTGCCTGGTACTGGCACAAGAACAGACATATAGACCAATGGAACAGAATAGAGAACCCAGAAATTGACCCAAGCCATTATACTAAATTAATATTTGATAATGGAGGCAAGAGCATACAATGGAGTCAAAACAGTCTCTTTAATAAATGGTGCTGGGAAATTTGGTCAGATATGTGCAAAAAAATGAAACTAGATCACCAACTTACACCATACACAAAAACAAACTCAAAATGGCTCAAGGACTTCAATGTAAGACAGAAAACCATAAAAATCCTACAAGACTCCTTAGGCAACAAAATTGCAGACAGAGAGACTAAGGAGAAAATAAACAAATGGGACTACACCAAAATAAAAAGCTTATGCACAGCAAAAGAAACCATCAATAAAACAAGAAAGCCCACTGCATGGGAGAACATATTTGCTAATGTTATCTCATATAAGGGTTTAATCTCCAACATTTACAGGGAACTCATACAACTTAACAAAAGGAAGATAAACAATCCAATCAAAAAATGGGCAAAGGACCTAAATAGACACTTTTTGAAAGAGGACATTCAGAAAGCCAAGAGACATATGAAAAAAAGCTCAAAGTCACTAATCATCCAAGAGATGCAAATCAAAACAACAATGAGATATCACCTCACACCTGTCAGAATGGCTATCATCAACAAATCAACAAACGACAAGTGCTGGAGAGGATGTGGAGAAAAAGGAACCCTCGTGCACTGTTGGTGGGAATGCAGACTGGTGCAGCCAATGTGAAAAACAGTATGGCGTTTCCTCGAAAATTTAAAAATTGAACTTCCATTTGACCCAGTGACCCCACTTCTAGGAATATATCCCAAGAAAACAAACACCAATCAGAAAGGATATATGCACGCCTATATTCATAGCAGCACAATTTACAATAGCCAAGATTTGGAAACAGCCTAAGTGCCCATCAGCAGATGAGTGGATTAGAAAACTATGGTACATCTACACAATGGAATACTATACTGCTATAAAAAAGAAGGAATTGTTACCATTTGTAGCAGCATGGATGGAACTGGAGAGCATTATGCTAAGTGAAATAAGCCATTCAGTGAAAGAAAAATACCACTTGATCTCACTCATTTATGTATAATAGAGAACGTTATAACCTGATGAACAAAAAGATAGATATAGAGGCAGAGAAGCATCAAACAGACTGTCAAATTACAATGGTAAGGCTGGGGAAGATTGGGGGGAGGGAGGTAAGAGATCAACCAAAGGACTTGTATGCATGCATATAAGCATAACCAATGGATGCAAGACACTGGGGGCATGGGGTGAGGGCATGTGCCAGAGGGTAGGGGAGGCCGGGGGAAGGTCAATGGGGAAAATAAGGAGACATATGTACTACTATTTGTAATACTTTAAACAATAAAATAAAATAAAATATAAAATAAAAACAATAAAGATGAATGCTGAACTTTCATTCATTCATCACTGACACTAGCAACTTCTTTGTTAAATCAGATAATAGTGCTTGAATACTGGGGGAATATTTACTCAATTTGTTATAGTACTCATGACTGGAGGGCTATAGGCATGACACATGTTTAAGTTTGAACTGCATTAT
Organism: Cnephaeus nilssonii; assembly: GCF_951640355.1. NCBI lineage: Eukaryota > Metazoa > Chordata > Mammalia > Chiroptera > Vespertilionidae > Cnephaeus > Cnephaeus nilssonii. The sequence goes on along the minus strand of NC_137077.1, from coordinate 78,401,598 downwards.
AAACGTTTTTCTATCATTTCCTTAAAATCTAGACCAGGGGTCAGCAAAATACAGTCTATAGGTCAAATTGGTTTTGGGTGCTATCTGTATCTTGTTTGGAATCAAGATAATATTAGCATTACAAAATGTACATAGAATATAAAAAAATAATTTTGTTTTTTGGAATTTGATACAATACAATTTTTTCTGGGACATTCTTTAATGGTTCATGGGTGTGTGTTTTAATACTTTCCAGAATTTTTTATGCCGTATTTTTAAAATTTTAGTACATGGCTTTTCATATTTATTAGTTTTAAAGTTATCATTTATAATATTTAAATATGTATTGTGTCATTATTTATATTTTATTCTGTATTTTAATTGATTACAGTCTCTTCTTTTCTCATAGTATTGACAAATGCCTATTTTGTTACTCTTTTAAAAAACATTTTTTGGTTTTCTTTTTTTTTTTTGAGAATACTTTTTATTATACAGGTGTTATATACACAACAATTAATTTGTGAACATATACAGGCATGGAGTTCAATTCCAAATTCCTCTGGCACCTCGTCCACTGCACCGCACACTCCTGTTTGGGATCAGCCCAAGAGGAATGAGGCACAAGGTTATTGCTTTGAGAACAAAGAACTTCAATTAAATAAATCTTTTGCATCAAGAAAAGAGCCCAGGGTCCTAATTCCTAAGCTGTGTGTACTTATGAATAAAACCTAAGGATGTATTTTAGATGAGCCCATCCCTTTTAAAAGTTATTAAAATGAAACACCATTTCTCAAAAAGTACACTGGTTGATGAAAGGAAACTTGACTTGGGTGATGGGAACAAAATGTAATATATGTACGATGTATTATAGAACCATACTCCTGAAACTTATATAATTTTATTAACCAATGTCACTCCTATAAATTCAATTAAAAAAAAAGAAGTGCACCTGTATTTACAGGCCTGATTAAATTATGCATAAATAAAATCTATACACTCACACAGTGCTTCTCAAAATAACAGTGACTCCTCAGGAAATTGGGGATGACAGGTAGCAAAAATTGCTTCATGCCTACCCTTTTCAAGTTTACTGGAATCACCAAAATGTGTCACCAAGGTGTGAAAGAAATATGCAAATAAAGCTTTCATATATTAAAGGGACAGGTCATTTCAAAGAATCTCCCATTTGAAGAGTTAATTCTCAAAGTTTTTTTTTTTTCATTGAATTTATTGGAATGACATTGGTTAATAAAATTATACAGGTTTCAAGTATACAATTCTACAATACATCATCTGTCAGGTCTCCTCAAGTCAGGACTCCATCACCATTTATCACCCCTTTACCTTTTTCTACCTTCCCCATAACCCCTTTCCTCTGGCAATCACCATACTATTATTTATGTAAAAAAGAAAAACATAAAATCATCATCAGGCTGTGTTTCCACAAGTTTTGTGAAACCAGAGGGCCCCCTTTGAACAAGGGGATTTTAAGAGTGTCCAATACCACCCATTAATTCGTAGCTAAGAGGATTTGCTTCCTACTGTAGGCTTTGATATCTGAAGATGCTAGATAAAAATATTTTTTAAAAGATAAATATTAGTAGGCACAAAAAAACAAACAAACAAACAGAAATTACCTTAACAATGAAAATTGTTGATTTGAGTCACATCAGTTTGACATTTCTACAGCGTAAGTGTGTGGGGTTTTTGTTAGCCCAGGGGATAGATTTAAAAGGCTTGAAAACTTTTCAGATACAGGAAGAATGGAGTTCAAAACAATAAAATATAAGCTTAATGAGTAAAGAACCAGTATTTGTCATTTTCCGATAACTTATCCAGAGTTAAGAAGACGCTTCAGTGCCAGAGAAATCTGAGGGCTCCAAGAGGGCAGGTCAAGATCTGGAAATCAGCAGAGACCTTATGCTGTTAATCCTTACCTGAGGATATTTTTCCATTGCTAGGGTATCAACAGAGGCCTTTTTAATGGGAGTGCAGGTAACAAGCTACATTTGTCCCCAAGCAAGTTCCTCCATCTGCGTGGGTGGAGAGTGGTTTTGGAAATTGTTTTCCTCCGGACTCTCAGCCTTTTGTTCCACACATTTTATATCCGGCGCTTCTCCGTTTTCTCGGGGTCTTGCTGGAATCGGCTGGACTCCGGTCTCTGGGATTCATGTAGGATGTGTCTATAATGAACAAAGCCTCTTTTATGCAGATCTGCACAGCAGACACAGCGGTACGGGTGGCCTGGCCTCCAAACCCGTGGGTAATCGGCTACAGTGGGCAAGCAGTTCTGAAGGTGGTGCCTCCAGGACCTGGGCGGGTGTTTGGTCCTGGTTGGGAAGGTCCCTAAATTATTTATACACTTGCTGTGTGGCCAACAGCATGTTCTTCCTCTTTTTCATCTCATTCCGCCCTCTGAGGTTCTGAGATGAGGTGTGGTTAAGTACTCATCCACCAGTTTGTATGGAAACTGCTTCATACACATAGGCGAAGTCCAAAGCCAAATGAATGGCCTCATTCTCCATGCAGACAGCTGGTCAACAGGCAGCTCCTTTATCTTCACCTTGACCTCCAAAGGCACCGAGGAAAGGTGGAGCAGGGCCCTGCCAAGTCTCCTTCCTTATATTATTTCATGTATTATTCCTCTCTACATTTTTTATTCCTTACTAGAGGTCCCATGCACAGAATCCATGCAAGGGGCTGGGCCCCGCCGCAGCCCCCGCCCACCGTGGTTTCATCCAGAAGGACGTCCGGTCTAATTAGCATATTATGCTTTTATTATTATAGACTAGTGGACCGGTACACAAAATTCATGCATGGAGGGGGGGTTCCCTCAAGCCCAGCCTGCCTGCACCCTCTCCAATTGGTGATCCCTTGGGGCATGTCCGACTTCCGGTTTAGGCCCACAGGGATCGGGCCTAAACCTGCAGTCAGCCATCCCTCTTGCAATCTGGGACCGCTGGCCTGCCTGCCTGCCTGATTGCCCCGCCCCTAACTGCCTCTGCTTGCCTGTCTGATTGCCCTTAACCCTTCTGCCTACCTGCCTGATCGCCCCTAACTGCCCTCCCCTGCTGACCTGATCTCGCCCACAACTGCTCTCCTCTGCCAGCCTGATCTCTTCCCCAACTGCCCTCCCCTGCTGGCCTGGTTGCCCCCAACTGCCCTCCCCTGCTGGCATGGTTGCCCCCAATGGCCCTCCCCTGTCGGCCTGATCATGCCAACTGCTCTCCCATGCCAGCCTGATCACCCCTAACTGCCTCTGCCTGCAGGCCTGATCTTGCCCCCAACTGCCCTCCCCTTCTGGCCAATTTGGTTCTGATTGTTTGGTTTCTATGCCAGTCAGCGTCAAAAGCTCCGCCTCGTAGGCAGCCATTGGATCCTCACAGTTCACCCAGATTTGGTTCTGATTGGTCAGTTTCTATGCCAGTCAGCATCTCTGGGCCTATCTCCAGGCCCGATCAGAAAGGTGGGGCTGATCTGCAGCCCCACAGATGCCTGAAGAGAAACAGAGGTGCCACTGCTGGCGAAGCCCGCAGAGAAAGAGAGAGGCAATGGCTGATCAACAGCTGCCACGGAGGCTGCGGATCAGATCCTGCCTCTCTCTCTGGGCCTGATCCACAGCCCACTCAGCAGACAGTGCTGGGTTGCTGTGCCCACACCAGCAGCAGTCAGTGTCAGGTCGCCACGGCAACCCAGCACTGACTGCAGGACTGACTTCCGGTGTTTGGTGGAGCCATTACGGACCCTGGGTTTTTATATATTAGGATTCTATCTTTATTATTTGCTTTTTCTTATTTCTTTAGTCTGTTGTTTTTATTTAAGCTTTTTCAGTTAAATGTTTAATCTATTGATTTTTAAATATCTCTTTTTTCTTATATTAGCAGAGTTTCTCAAATTTTGGTGTTTTGTTTTTTTCTCTGTAGTTCAGTTCTAAGTATTTCACTATTACTCTTGCCTTTTTTAAACCAAAGGTAAATTAATAATATGCTTTGGAGCTTCCAATATGTGGGATTTTTTTAATAAACTACACATATTTTATTTGTTCTGGTTAGACAACATATTCTGCAAGATGTTAATTGCTTGGAATTTATTTAATATTTATTTGTGACCTAGAATATAATACATTTTTGCAAATGTCCCATGAATTCTTTCAAAGAATGTACATTTGTTTTTTTGTTGAGGTTTTTATGCATTTATTAGGTTGAATGTATAACTTTATATATATATTACACATTTACTTATTTTTCAATTTCTGAGATGTGTGTGTTTCAAACTATAATTGTTGACATACATATTTTTCCTTGTAGTTGTTAGTAATTTATAAATAAAAGTAAAGGATATCTGTCCAGAGAATTGTTTACTATTTATTATTAATATATGTAAAAACATGTAGTGGGATTTGGCAGCAGACTACAATTCGTATTAAAGAAGTGGTGTGGCTGGGGAAATAGTCTGTGTTCTTTTTTTTTTTTTTCCCATGGTGTGGTTTGCAGCTCTGAACTTCTCCTTCAGAATGGAGGTGCTCATTCCTTAGAAGCTGAAGATATTTATAGTTGGCAGGTGCCAACGAAAGTCCTTTTCTGAAAAATGGCCTCAGCTGAAGGGAGCCACACACTAAGTTATGCCTCCCAGTCAAATGATTGATCCATATGGACATTAAAGACTGTGTCCCTTATCTCTGAAGAACCATACAAGCTGCAGAGTCCTATGATCTGAGACATTTGTTACAGCTCTGTTTCAGTGTAACCCCTCCCTTTGCCCAGAGTTATCTCCCTCACTCCCTCACAGGGGTTAGTCCTAGTCCTGAGAGCACTCTCCAAGTTACCTGCACAAAAACCTCCATTCCAGAGTCTCTTTTCCTGAGGGAATACAGCCTTAAACAATGCACTTGCACTTGTGAGACTGAGTTAAAAAATAAATGTATACTTCCACAAGAAGCCTACACACTGCCCCTGGTGATCCCTGAGGAGTCCATTTTTTGAATACTCAACACCAGTATCAATGGGTAGTGGAAATTAGCCTTTGCTATCACAGCAACTGAGGGTGTGGGGTGAAGATCTGCTCATGTGATGTTGAAGAAAGCAGGCATCAAGCTCACCAAGAGGACAAGTGAGCTCACTAAGGATGAGGTGGAATGTGTGGTCACCGTTATATATAATCCACACCTGTACAAGATCCCAGACTTGTTGTTGAACAGACAGAAGGATGTGAAGGATGTAAAATACAGCCAGGTCCTGGCCAATGGTCTGGACAACAAGCTCTGAGAAGACCTGGAGTTACCGAAGAAAATTCAGATCCAAAGAGGGCTGCACCCCTTCTGGGGTCTTTGTGTTCCAGGCTAGTATACCAAGACCACCAAGAAGAAATAAATTAGTAGGCCTTGTATATTAATAAATAGTTTAAAAACCTAAAAATATAAATAAATTCATAAACTGAATGGCAGGATTGTCCCTGTAACATACAGCTCAACACATCCTTTTTTTATATATGTATTGGAGACCCGGTGCACAAAATTCATGCACAGGAGGCTGGGAGTGTCCCTCAGCCTGGCCTGCGCCCTCTCACAATCCGGGACCCCTTGGGTATGGTCGCTAGGCCTGGCCGGCGATCAGGGCCTATTGGGGTTTTCCTTCCCTGCCCCCACCGCTGCCACTGCTTGCCATCTGTGCAGTGCTGTCCCTCCTTCCCCCACCACCAGTCACCTCCCTCTGTGGGCGACAGGCGTGGGGTGCGATCACTTGACTGGCTTGGGCCTCCCTCTGTGGGGTGATTGCTGGCTAGCCCTGCACACCTGCCACAGCATCACAGGCCAGTGGCCTGGGCCTCCCTCTGTGGGGCAATCGATCGCAGGGCCCCCAGATCGATCTCACCGAGCAGAGGGAGGCCCCGCCCACCTGGCTGGGGCTCCAAGACCAATCGCTGTTCAGAGGGAGGCCCTGCCCACCCGCCGCAGCACCGCCAGCTGGGTAGCCTGGGCCTTCCTCTGTGGGGTGATCATGGGGCGTGGCGGGGCCCCTGACCAATCACATCGCACCGTCTTGGCTGGCTTGGCGCCAGTGCATGTCATAGCATGGTTGTCCGGAAGGTGGTCCAGACGGTCGTACTGCTGTTTGGTCATTCAGTTGATTTGCATATTACACTATTATAGATAGTGTATTGATTTTTTTTTTTTTTTTTAGAGAGAGAGAGGAAGGCAGAGGGAGAGAGAGAAAAAAACACTGATGTGAGAGCACAATATCCATTGGCTGCCTCCTGCACATCTCCTACCAGGGCTCAAGCAGCAGCCCTCCTGGGGATGTGCCCTTCACCTGGAATCCAACCAGCAACCTCCTGGTGCATGGGAAGATGCCCAGCCAACTGAGCTACACCAGCCAGGGCTCAACACATCTTTTTATGGTGGTGTCAGCTCCTAAAGACACCATCTTGACACACACAAAAATTATAAAATAAAGAGAAATGCAATTGAACTAGCAAAGTCTTAAAAATTAAAAGATTTTGGATCTGGGTAGAGAGTTCATAAAAGATTTAAAACCTGCTAGAGAAAAGTTTGAAAGGAAAGTCAAAGTAGAAATGAAAGTTTGTTCCCAACAAGGTTAATAAGTTTTATTAACAAAACCTAACAGGGATGGAAAAGGTGATGAAAAGACAGTTCAAAAGCATAAAAAATTGAGAATCAATGAGAAAAGCTATATAATAACAGAGGAGAAAGCATGTATCACAAGAACACAGAAGATCTTTGCAACGATGTGCTGTGTAGTTTCAGCTATATGCAATAAGAATTTGAAAATAGAATATTTTAAAATGCTGTGTATTAGACTTGGAAGCTGAAATCAAATGTCACAGGTCATCATTTTCTATTCAATTCACAGATAAATACTAATGTATGTTTGTGACTGGCACCACACTGGAAACTGAGATACATAAAAAGAAGAATTATACATTGTTAAGAACTTATATATTGTTGGGCCAAGAGAGAGACTGATATGAAACAAAATAAAAATAATAAAGGCAGATAAAAATCACGTGGGCTAACAAATGAAATTCATTCAGCAGTTTTTGAGGTGAACTGACATGCCCAAATGTAAGAGCCATGGGTCATCATTTCAACTCAGTGAGTAAATTGAAAGGTGCGGCACGGCAGGTTCCCAGATGGCGTTAGTCTGGTTTGGCTCGGAAACACAAATACTGTACTCTTAAAGAGAAAATGATATTTCAGCATTTATGTTCACATGGGAAAAAAAAATTGTAAATCTTTGAAGAGGAAGTTGATTTTCACCAAGCTTTTAGCCTCAGTTTCAAAGGGCAAAAATAAACCCATTTCTGTTTAGATAACACTTATTAATATTTCAATTTCCAGCAAATCACAACAAATCTATGTTTTTTAAAGTTTCTCTTAAGTTTTTCTCCCTAAAAAATGATTTAATAAAATAGCTGTTTCTTAAGCAAGTTACTGAAATATAGTAACCATAGCACATAAATTTTTGTACTCAATCTCTTTTGAGCTGCCAAGTTCAGTTTTATAAATTATCCAAGTTTTCTAAAGTGTACACTGCAAGATATTTCCTAAAAAGTCTGAAGTGTATATATATTATTAAAGTTTATCAATAAATGTCTTGTTCTGTAATGTATTAAGATGATATAATTCTTCATGAAAAAGTACACAGGTTCATAAAATAATGTCACAGACTTATATATAAGAATACACTTAAATAGATACATATTTTAATTTAGAAATCTACTTTTTAATAAAAGATAAATAACTTTTTTGACTGCAGTTTACATTCTAATTTTATATGTACATATATTTTAAAGATTTAGATAGTTTTAATTAATTTACATTTTCCTTTTTGTTGGTTTAAGTAAGCCATTCTGATATCAAATAAAAAAGATGCTTGTATTTATTAAATATGTACAAATGTACTGAACTAAAGAGATATAGTTGAATGATTATCTCATATAACAGTCAAAAACTTATAATCTTTAATGTCATGATAACTGTACTAATGTTTTCTACTGAACTGTCATAGAAAAATGCAACACATAATCAATAAACATGACCAGAAAAGGCACTGGAAGTCAAAAGAATCTTTCATTACTTAAAGCTAAGGGTCTTGTGATGAAGACTGATCATTTTAAGATGATATTTATCCATCCTTCTTTGAGCATCTGTAGTTTCCATTCACTAAGGTGATTAACAAGTATCAAAGAGTTTCCAAATGGAGCGGGCCAAAGTTGGTATCTGCTTTCTGTCCAAGACAATGAATGAGGTTGATGCCAAAAACAAAACAAAACAAAACAAAAAACCTACACAGAATTATCAAGGCAAGGTTTTGGCTTCTCATACTTGAACACTTATTTGCTTTCTGTGCTTAAATGTATGCTACAGTAGAGACGAACCATTTTCTACCTTTTATTGCACAAACTAGGTCAGAGAAAAGCTAATATAAGAAATTTCATACACTCCATGTTTATTATATAACCAAAACTGTGCTTGATATTTTCCTCACAGCAAACCAGTGAAAAGAGCACATTTATATAAAGAACAGAGGATTTAAATAAGTTGCAGAATCTTACCACATAGATGGACAAGAAATCAGGATTATAAATTTAAAAGGTATCCTGGCCCTTTTCCTCCCAACTCCACCCTCCCAACATACACACATACAAATCACTAGCTAATAGTTTATCCAGATAAATCCATCTCTCTTAAATGTAAATATTCTTATTTAAAATTTAAACAATTCATACACTGTTACAAGAAATAGTTACAAAACTGTAATAAATAAGAAAAAAGGACTAGAATAAAATTCACTAGAAATAAAAGTTGTTACAAAGCATTTAGAATATTAATCAACATTATAGCATGCACTATCACCAACATATAAAACTAACTGACTGTAGCAATTGCTGTTGTAATGGTAGACCAAAAATTCAAACATTAAGAATGGTTGTGTAGGCTGCAGAAGGTGACAAACATACAACAGGAGAAAGAAACACAGGAAACTGGTAGAAGAAAGGAAATAGTTAAATAGTGAAACAATTTCAGAAATAAAACCTTAAATTACAGAAACAGAAAGGAGAATAGATCCTAAGGAAACCATATATACATATATGTGAGATAGACAAAGTGATAAACATTAAGGACAGGAGAGGTGATTCATTGTACATATAATTAAAATTCCTGAAGAAGAAAATAAAACTATGAAACAAAACAAAAAAATGTAATATGTAATTGAAGAAAATGTTCTGGAATAGAAAAACCATGACCTCTTCATATATTGGATGATCACATTGTCTACCAAGGAAACTTTATTCATAGCAATAAGATATTTCTTCATAAAGTTATTGAATTTCAAATTTAAAAAGCTGAACAAAAAAGATTGTGTCACAAATGAAAAAGAAGATGCCGACTTTCAGCACAATAACATTCCACATAAACCTTATTCACATATCCTCAAGCTTTCCTTCAGTATAAAGATTAAAGACAAATGTTTTTGAACCTGAATAATAAATATATTTTAAGTGAAAAAAATGAAGTATTGAATACATAGGGTATAGATAAAGTATATATCTGTATTTTTATTTTCTTGTGTTTAAAGAAAACACTGGAAGCATACACAAGAAGCCAAAAAAAAAAAAAAGGCTAATCATGAGAGTAGTGGACAAGGACAGAGATGGAAGAGAAAAATCAAAATGGAACACTTTTGATTCATATGATTTTTGAACCATATGAACTATTTATTGAAAAATTTAATCTAAATTTTCAGATTAAGAGAGATTACCAAAAGAATTTTCTAATATATATAATACTATGAATTGAAGAACTTTGGAAGATAATACACAGACATTTCAATTCATACACAATTTTTTAAAAAATGCATTCTGTGTACAAGAAACTATAGAAAAGATTAGTCTAAACAACTTTAGCAATTCTTTATGTCCAGGTTTGTCAGAGAAATCTGTATGCTAGGTAGGCAATAAGTAGTTTATATTTAACAGCATTTGCCAAATGTATCCAAATTTACTATAAAATACCTATCAACATGTTAAGGAGCAAAGCTTGAGAAATTCTATCTATACATTAAAATGTTATGCTAATAAAATGTTCAACCAGGCAGTAACTTTGAAATGATAAAATTTTTGTGGTTATTTACTTAAATTGAAGGTTAAATATTGAGGTATTCTTTTAACATAACCTCATAGAACTTTATAATCTGTCCAACAAAAACAAGGGGTCATTCTTAAAGTCCTGGTTTAGGAATAAGTTGTTTTCCACATTGTGTCTGGATTTCCCCCTTGACAATCTGCTATTACTTCCAAGAAACAAGGTCCGGAGATCCAGAGAAGGTAGGGTCCATTTTTTGTTAAGGCAGCTGTTTTCAACGCATGTGCCATAAGAATTTTTAAAATGCAGTACCTGACTAGTTAGTCAGGGGCACTGACCTCTTTTCCCTCAGACTGTCAAATTAAAAAAATGACAACAGCCAACACAACAATACGAATGAATCAAAATCATACCTATTTTGTCAGATCAGAATTTTGGTAATTAGTTTATGTGTTGCATGAGATAAAGAAGCTTGAAAATAACTGGGTTAAAATAATCAGGAAAAGATTATTAGCAAAAATGTAAATCAGATCTTAAAGTAATATAATGAATACAAGTTTTGAAAATATCATCCCAAGCAAAACTATGGGAACTCTGAGAAGTACAGTTCTGACTTAACTAAGGTATACAGTTACAAAATGGGTTTCTTTCTGGAATCTCTATTAAGAATTCTGTTATCAATTCTTCTTTCTCTGAGTCAGTGCCACACTGTCTCATTTATTAGAGCTTCATATTAAGTTCTGACACTGGCTATGGCAAGTCCTCACCTCCTATTCATTTGTAAAAGTCTCCTAGCTGCTCTTGGATATTTACTCTACCACATAAATATTGTCAAATTCCATGACTTTTTTCCCCAATTATTCAGCTGAGTAACTTTTAACCAAAATTTTTCTGGGACTTACAGACTATTTTTTTAGTAATAATCAATTATGTAATGTATTATGGCATGGTAAAAAGAGTTGTGGACCTTCCCAGCCTTTGCATTTTTTACTCTGGTGAAATTGATTGAAGGGTCTTTTAAACTCTCTGAACCTCTGATTTTTTATTTTTACATTTATGTTAAATGTAGCATTTATATACCTAAATAGAAATTTTGGTTATTTTTTATTTATCTAATATGTGGAAAGCATTGTGGAAAGATAATACAAAAACATAAGGAAGGCAGTTCTACATTTCAGAGCATATATAATTTAGTAAAGAACCAAAGCATAAATAAGAATACACTTAAATTCGAATATAGAGACTAAATGACCACAAAAATTTATATAATTTTAGAAGATACAACAATTACTTCCCATGTGAGTAATATAAAGATTGAGTATTGTAATCTCAAATCGGTATTTATAGTTAAGGTAGTTATGAATAAATCCTTATTCATTTATAGGTAAATGTCCTTTGCATCTAAATCCATGGGAAACTGACTTTCCAATCTCAGGCAGTAATTCACCACCAAAGAAAAGTATACAATTCTGTTGTCAGAAAGCCCTAATTAATTGGCCAGCCCAGTGACATTCATCATTTAGTCTACTTTCAGGATTGCTGCTCTAAGTATAATTGTTCGGACATGTCCAATTTTGAAGTGAAATAAATGATTATGGAATAAACTGACATTGTTCCCAGAATTATTTGAATCTGATGCTTACACTGATTAAATTAATGATTCCCTTGGCACAACCAACAAAATTATTATTCTTGAATTCCAATCTGTTCAAAATAGCTAGTTTTAGTTGCAAAGGTTCTACCACTTTTGTGTGTTTTTTCTGAAAGATTAGCAGTCAATTGGATGCTGATGCTGACTAACCACTATAAAATGTGGATTGTAGGTTTTAACTTAAACCTTATCCAATGGGAGAGCCTGCTGTGTTGTCCCAGGCACTCTGGCCTTGGGAGGTGTCAAATATTTGTCTGTCACCTAATGCTGGGCTCAACAGTTACTAAGTTCTTCTTGGGTTTCTGAGCAAGGTTACTTAGAGAGTGCCTATTATGGACTGTTAATTCTCTAAGAAAACATTATAAAGTAGCTTTTAATTGGCCTCATGCAATGGTAAAGAGATTACCCAGAGGGGAGTCTATTTAGACAGAAAAGAATTAAATTAAACCTGGAAACATCCTGCAACAATTTGTGCAAGATTCTAATTATATGTTTTAAATACACACAGAATAAGAACGCCATTTCCTTTTTTTTTTTTTTTTTTTTTTTTTGTCTCTTCAGGACTCTGTTTAGTAAATATAATTTGATGACCATGAAACTTTAAGCCTTGGATTACATCATAGCTTTAAATAAACTAACATTCATTCATTCATTATTCTTCTTAACAAAGATTTAAGTTTTAGCTCCATGCCAAGCCCTAGAAATATGAAGTTGTATAAGATAAGATTGTTCCCCTTACAAATATCAGTCAAGTAGAAAAACATACAAACAATATAAGTAGAATATATGGTAGTTTTTTTTTTTAATCTGTAGAATCACTCAAGTGGCAGAGCAAAGCACAAATTAAAGTGGGATGACAAAGGTGGGAGAACATTGGATAGTACAAGGTAGAGATCATAAAATCCCAAAGAAGGCAGTAGTAATGAATCAGAAGATACCACCTGAAAGTAATAATGATAGTGATAATAATGGCAATAAGAGCTAGTATTGAGTACTCACTCTTTGCCAAATAACATTCTAGGAAATTTCCACATAATACATTTAATGGTCAGAACAAACCCAAGGCCTTCATTCAATTATTTCCATTTTACAGATGAGAAAACCAAGGTGTTGAGCAGTCAAGCATCTTTCCCAAGGTCACTCCAATTATAAGTGAAGGACCTATTGAGCTGGAACTCAGATGCAAAAAAAGGACTCCAGAATCTTTCATAACTTGGAAATCGTGAAAAATAAAGAATAAGACAGGTCCATATTTCTCTGAAATGATTGCATGGGCAGCATGCTACTATTAAAAATAAATATTAGAGTGGACAGATCATTGGAAGTGGGGGAGAGAATTAAATTTACTTCTGCTTATGTTGAATCTGAGGGTCTTGTAGGAGATCTAAGTAGAGTAAGTTGCTATTAAAAACAGAAATGTGGATCTGGGAGTTAAAAATTAGAGATAAGTATGTGGAGGGCATTCTATTGAAGTCATTAACTCACACATGAATGAGTAGAATCAGGAAAGATCCCAGAATGGAGCTATGGAGTAGAACATTATTGAATGTGTTGGCAAAGAAAGGTGAGCCAGCAAAGTATTCTGAATCTAAATGTCCAAAGAAAAAAGAAAAGAGATTTCAAATGTTTGGGGGAGGGAATTCAAGGGAGTATCAGTATTAAACATAGGTTAAATAAAATAAGGAATGAAAAGTAATGGTTCAATATGGTATTTAACAAGTCTTAATAAGAGCAATTTCAGGGAAAAGATAAGGAGAAAATTCAGATTTTAGTTGGTTAGTCATCCTAAGTATATGAATAAATAAATAAATTCTTAAAATGGTACAAGTGACAGGCTAATTGCTTTACATGATGATGAAGAGGTAAAAAAATGAATACAGCAAGTTAAATGATCTTTTCAGTGTTCTACTTCAAGTACATAATCCTTCTCATGGATTTCTATGTTTGTCTTTGTTACTTCTGTCAGGACTTTGTACCTGTTCTGAATCAAAATGTGTTTTGTAAGTAAGGCTCTATATAGAATTATAGAAAGCAGTTAAACAATCAGAAGAGGTGATGCTATGAAAAACAAAACAAGCAAGAACAATAAAATGTTAAACTCATGAAAAAAACTACAAGGATAAGCTAGTAAGACAATCACTTAAAAACACTGAATTCATTCAAACCAGATCATTTGTTTTTATTTAAGCACAAGGAATCACTGAATGAAGAGATAAGGAAACCAAGGTCTTTGGAGCTAAAATAATCTGCCAAAAATCAGATAGCTAGTAGTGGTGGAATACAAACCAGAACATGTTTCCTGATTGCAATCTCAATGTTCTTTTGGTTACCCTACACTGTGTCCTTACAGACTTTGTTGTCTAACTTGAACTCCTACCTGAAAATTTTTATACATATACCTAAACTAGAGACCCAGTGTACAACATTCGTGCACTGGGGGGGGGGGGGGGGGGAGGAGCGGGGTCCCTCAGCCTGGCCTGCGCCCTTTCTCAGCCTGGGAGAGCCCTCGGGGATGTCCAACTGATGGCTTAGGCCTGCTCCCTAGGCCTAACCATCAGTCAGACATCCTTAGCGCTGCCACGGAGGTGGGCCACTGTGCTCGCCAGCCATCAGCCCGGCTTGTGGCTGAGCGGTTCTCCCCTTGTGGAAGCACACTGACCATCAGGGGGAAGCTCCTGCATTGAGTATCTGCCCCCTGGTGATCAATGCATGTCATAGTGACTGGTCGTTCCACCATTCAGTCAATTTTCATATTACCCTTTTATTATATAGGATGAGTCAACTAACTATATTAAGTACTCATACATAGATTGATGAATAAGTTGACATGTTGACTGTGTACATGACTGAGTATATTACTGAACAATTGTAACTCTTTTATTATTATTCTTGCATCTGTTAGGTAAAACACTAATAAAAGAGAAACATGCAAATTGACTATAACTTCGCTATGCCCACCAGCCAATCAGGAGCGAGTATGCAAATTAACACAACAAAGATGCAGCAGCCACAGAGCTGGAGCAAGCAGGAGGCTTGGGTTGCCCCCGGTGATGGAGAAAGCCAAGCTTCCTGCCCGCCCTGGCCAGCCCTGGCCTCTGCTCAAGACTACAAAGTTTCAATTATAGAAGATAAATCCCAGATACCTGCTTCCAGCCAGCCCTGGCCTCGGCTCAAGGAGGTGCTGAAAAAAAAAAAAAAAAAGAAAAAAGGAGGGGCTGGGAGCCTGGATGACTGGGGGGGCGTGGCCAGCCTGAAAACAGCCCTCATCCCCTCACCCAGGCTGGCCAGGCACCCCAGTGGGACCCTCCACCCTGAAGGGGTTGTGGCCAGCTTGAAAACAGCCCTCAGCCCCTCACCCAGGCTGGCTATGCCCCCTCCAGCAGGGACTCTCACCCCATGGGGGCATGGCCAGCCTGCAAACCACCGCAGGCCCCTTGCTCAGGCTGCCCCATGCCCCAAGGGAACCCCCACCCTGATCCAGGACACCCTTCAGGGCAAACCAACCGGCCCCTACCTGTGCACCAGCCCTTTATCTATACTAATAAAAGGGTAATATGCTAATTAGACTGGGAGACCTTCCAGGAGACCTTCCGAATGTTCTTCTGGACAAAGCCATGGTGGCAGGGCCGAGGTAGAGGAGGTTAGAGGCCAAGAGGGGAGGGCAGTTGTGGGTGATCAGGCTGGTGGGGGGTGGGGCCGTTGGGGGTAAGCAGACCAGCAGGGGGGCCAGTTGGGGGCCAGCAGGCCATCAGTGGTTGTCAGTTGGAGCTAATCAGGACAGCAGGGGGGGGGGCAGTTTGGAGTGAGCAGGCCAGCAGGGGGGAAGTTGGGGGTGAGTAGGCCAGTGGGAAGGGAAGGTAGGAGCTAGCAGGCCAGCAGGGGGGCAGTTGGGGGTGACCAGGCTGGCGGGGAGGGGGCATTTGGGGTCAAGCAGACCGGCGATGGGTGGCAGTTGGGGGTGAGCAGGCCGACAGGCAGAGTGGTTAGGGGCAATCAGGCAGGCAGGCAGGCAAGTGAGCGGTTAGGAGCCAGCAGTCCCAGATTGCAAGAGGGATGTCTGACTGCCAGTTTAGGCCCAATCCCTGTAAACCGGCAGTAGGACATCCTTCGAGGGGTCCCAGATTGGAGAGGGTGCAGGCCAGGCTGAGAGACACCCCCCTCCCCCATGCAAAAATTTCGTGCACCTGGCCTCTAGTTTAATTAATAAAAAGATTAGCTTTCAAAGAGGATATCTATTTCCAAGGATTGTGCAAAAAGATAAATTATCATTACCAATTACCATTCGTTTTTTGATATCCTGGCATAGTAAGTATCTTCTATAAAGAGCTGAAACAAGTCTGCAAAAGAACAATGCTCACGAGGAGGGAAGTCTTCTTCCCCGCCAATGTAAACATATCTATGTATCAGCCTTAATACACCATGCACAGTCCAAGCACTATTTAAACTCTCTAAAAAAAGGGGTGCTTCAAACTTAGTAAAATTATTATTTTACTATAACATTAGAGGCCCGGTGCACAAAATTCGTGCACAGGTATGTGTGTGTGTGTGTGTGTGTGTGTGTGTGTCCCTCAGCCTAGTCTGCACTGTCTCCAATCTGGGACCCCTCGAGGGATGCCCGACTGCCTGTTTACTGGGATCGGGCCTAAACGGTCAGTCGGACATCCCTCTCACAATCCAGGACTGCTGGCTTCCAACTGCTTGCCTGCCTGCCTGCCTAATTGCCCCTAACTGCTTCTGCCTACCAGCCTGATCACCCTATAATCACTCCCCTGCCAGCCTGATTGACACCTAACTGCTCCCCTGCCGGCTCGATTGCCCCCAACTGCCCTCCCCTGCCAGCTTGGTAACCCCTAACTGCCCTCCCCTGCTGGCCTGGTCCCCCCAATCGCCCTCCCTTGCTGGCCTGGTCCCCCCCAACTTCTCCCCCCTACTGGCCTGGTTGCCCCCAACTGCCCAGCCCTGCAGACCTGGTCCCCCCCCCCAACTGCCCTCCCCTGCAGGCCTGGTCCCCCACAACTGCCCTCCCCTGCTGGCCTGGCTCCCCCCAACTGCTCTCCCCTCCAGGCCTGGTCACCCCTAAATGCCCTCCCCTCCAGGCCTGGTCACCCCTAACTGCCCTCCCCTGCTGGCCTGGTCACCCCCAATTGCCCTCCCCTGTAGGCCTGGTCCCCCCCAACTGCCCTCCCCTGTAGAGATGGTCCCCCCCAAGTGCCCTCCCCTGCTGGCCTGGTTCCCCCCAACTGCTCTCCCCTCCAGGCCTGGTCACCCCTAAATGCCCTCCCCTCCAGGCCTGGTCACCCCTAACTGCCCTCCCCTGCTGGCCTGGTCCCCCCCAACTGCCCTCCCCTGCTGGCCTGGTCACCCCCAATTGCCCTCCCCTGTAGGCCTGGTCCCCCCCAACTGCCCTCCCCTGTAGAGATGGTCCCCCCCAAGTGCCCTCCCCTGCTGCCTAGTCCCTCCCAACTGCCCTCCCCTGCTGGTCTGGGTCCCCCCCCCCCCCGCAACTGCCCTCCCCTGCTGGCCTGGTCCCTCCCAACTGCCCTCCCCTGCAGGCCTGGGTCCCTCCCCCGCAACTGCCCTCCCCTGCTGGCCATCTTGTGGTGGCCATCTTGTGTCCACATGGGGGCAGCCATCTTTGATCACATGAGGGAAGCCATCTTGTGTGTTGGAGTGATGGTCAATTTGCATATTACCCTTTTATTATATAGGATTTGCATCCAAAGAAAGAAAACCAGGGAAAAGTATCCAAACCTAAAAACCTTTAGGTTCCTGAAAATGTGCTATTACAGGTGGGGCAAAAGTAGGTTTATAGTTGTGAGTACACAAAATGCAGTTTATTCTTGTATTATTATTTGTTATTAATTGTATTATTTTCCATACTCACAACTGTAAGCCTATTTTGTCCCACTTTTTATATAATACAACCTATAACAGAGGATCACTATGCCCATTAGTTGAAAGAAATCAGCAGATATTTTTGTTCTGTGCATTTGTCTGTATGTATGTTCTATTTCAACTAAATGCTTCCTTTTTTAAAACAGGAATAAGAAGGAACCCTTATAATTGCTATGACCAAAATCTGTATTTTAAGCCTTCTTATAAACCATGAACTAAAATTGGAACGTTTTCATTCCTTAAATACAAGAAAATTTTGAAATTAAAAAAATATATATAACTGGGTACGCATATTAACAGTTTTATTATTGAAATGAAAGTGTTTTAAATAATTTTTATATGTTTTTATTACTTTTAGAAAGAGAGAAAGGGAGAGGAAGAGAGAGAGAAAAATATTTATGAGAGAGAAACACAGATCAGCTGCTTTCTGCACTCCCCCTACTGGGGATCTAGCCTGCAACCCTGGCATGTGCCCTGACCAGAAATCAAACCAATAACCTCTTGGTTCATGGGTTGATGCTCAACCACTGCTCCACACCAGTTGGGCCAGAAGTACTTAATTTAGGTTTAAAAATAATGGAACTTTTTTATTGAGAATATAGTCACTGTTGCTCCTATAAAACCTCTTAGATTGACAATGAGCTTAGAGCAGGTAGACACAAATCACTTCTCAGGATTAAGTTGAGCAGTTAATAAAATTAATTGTCAGGAGTGAGAGGAATCTGAAATATAAGGATACCTGCATTAAGATCAATTATAAAAATGCCCACATAGGCAAAACTTACAAAGGTCAGGGCTTGGGCTTATCATAAACAAGAATCTATATTGGAATTTGGGAGTTAGAATTTCTCAGTGAACCCATAATTTCAAACTGTCAACTGGGAAATCTTTACTACAAAATAAGCTCTTTTAGAGAAGAGACTATGAATTACAATGTCTTTTTATATTATTACTTTCACCTATTTCTGTACAGAAAGCACTCAATAGTGTTTGTTTATAAAATAATTAGTGAAGTCTCTCTTTGGCAAAAACTTGGCCTAGAAATGGTTTTTTTCTCCCTTTAGAAATTCTAATGAGATGTATTCCTAATATACTCATTTAAATAATAATGAGTACCACAAGTTACTAGAGAAATAAAGGTCAACTTCACTTAATCTTACCCAACTGAGTTTAGGGACAATACTCCAACATGTCTCTTTTCATCGACTTTGTTTTCACTGCTTTATCTTTCAAGATAAAAGGAATGAAGAGAGACCGACCAAGAGAAATGAAAACTGTCATTGTGGAGAGGTATATGTGTGTGATATATGTAAACAACCAAGCAAATCCAATCAGAATTAGAGACCTGGGTACCTAGCAGTAGTGTTCCCTAGAATAAGGTCCTACCCTTTTCCAGATATTTCTATGGAGACTTCAGAGTTCTATCCCCACCCCCACCCTCTTATAGGCTTTACTTTTATTCCCAAAACGTCCACTTTCCTATTTCAGTGACCTAAGATATAATGCCTATTCCCTTCCGCTTATCACCCCCACTTCAGAGAATACCCAGTATTTTTCACTGGGATATAGTATAGCCTTTTAAATAGAAAATATGTTTACTTTTCAAATATGTTGTAAATATATCTCCATGTGAAACAAATCATATAAAATAAATGATCAGCTAAAAATTCTTCTCTGGGCTGAAGTGCAAAAGATCTAGTTTTCTTTAACCTAAAAATATGTAGTAGTAGTTGAATTCCACAGAAAGATTTGGCCGTGTTGTGATATGTTTCTAACCAGGGCCTAATTTCTTGCCATTACCAGTGGTTTATGGTCAAAGAATTATAGTCAGCACATTGTAAAAGACATTCGGAGAGTGGCTTACTTAGTGCCAAACTGGAATTGAAATTTCATTCCTGGTAGCCTATCTACACACATCCCTAAAGGCATCCTAGATCTAGTACTGTGATAAACACAAACAAGGGAGCAACCAGAGTAGAAAATCAATCTATATTGGTGGTTTGTTTTCAAGCTGGCTCTGTCCTTCACTTGAGTGAAAAAGCCAACATGCAATCAGGGTGAGTGTTGCCCAAAGAAGGAAGTAAATTTTAAGATTTCTTACATTGCAGTGAACTAAAGAATGTAACATTTGCAAACCACTTTTAAAGCCTATAATTTCTGTTAGAATGAGTCAGAGTGATGAGCTTTTCAGACAACTGGGATTTAACATTATACCAGGATTCAGCTTTTCCTTCTTGTTTCTCAAGGCCTCCGCAGGCTAGCCTGCTTGCTACACTGTGGTTGGAGGTTAACTGTTCATTGCTTTCTTTTTAAAGAACTTATGGCACAGGAGCCTACTAGGATCCAGGCACTGTATTAGACTACAGAAATGCAAAAGTTAATAAATCATGCTTTTTGACCCTCAGACATTTATTGCCAGTTTAGAAGAGAATTGATAAAAATATCCTTCAAGTGTGATAAGTGCGGTAATACAAAGAAAACCTGGGTGCTATGAGAAGTGAGAAATAAAAGGATACAAAACCCAACCACCATGGACTCAGAGAAGGATTTCTGGACAAAATGAGTCTTGAAGAATAAAGCAGAATCTCACACAGTAAATATTCAATAACTAGTACCTACTATTGTTACTATTACTGTTATTACCATTCATGTGTATAAAAGATAGATATACACTGAGTGGCCAGATTATTATGATCTCTGAACACATAGTAATCTGGCCACTCAGTGTATATCCTCCTATATAATAAAAGGCTAATATGCAAATTGTCCCCTCGACCAGGTGTTTGACCAGCAGGCAGGCCGGCCAACCGCCCATGTCCCCTCCCCCTGGCCAGGCTGGCCGGACCCCACCCATGCACGAATTCATGTACCAGGTCTCAGTATCTATATATACTGAGTGGCCAGATTATTACGATCTCTGAGTGCATAATAATCTGGCCACTCAGTGTACATTTCTAGTTCTAACTGGTAGTTCATTGCACATGAAAGATGAATACTTACTGGGTACACATTATTATTATTATTATTATTTTTTAGAAATTAGTTAATGGAAAGTGCAGAGCAGCAGGTCAGATAAACTTTATCATGACCATCAGCGGTCTCATGCAGCTGCCAGGATCGCAGTGAAGCATTCTTTTACATGTGATCTGTATCAACAATCCTAAAAAACTAATAAAATTATGATCATCATGTTGCAAAGAAGTAATGCCTTTGGCTGGTTCACTCTAGAGTTAACCTTGTTCCTGGCATGTGGACTTCCTACTTCCAGTTTGGATCCATTCTATAAAAGTGTGTCAGTCACAAATGAGAAAGGAAGCTAGAATCATAATTCAGAGTATTAGACCAGGGGTCAGCAAACTATGGCTCCTGGGCCAAATCCAACCAGTTGCCTATTTTTGTAAATAAAGTTTTATTGAAACAGACACACCCATGGATTAAGGGCTGCTTTCACACTAGAAAGGCAGAGCTGAGCAGTTATGACCCCCAAAGCCTTTACTATCTGACTCCTTAAAGACAAAGTTTTCTGAACCCCGTATTTGACTATTAAAGCAATTCACAGTAGGTTACATATTGCAATCATTTCTTCCCCACATGCAAGGAGGGAAATCATCACTAATAGTTTCATCTCTAAGTATCCAAGTGTAAGGAGCTAATTTCAAATAATTATTCATTTGAGTCAATTTACATTCTCACTGAGCTGTTTAGATGTTATACTAATTCTTTACCTGTTCTGATATATTTGCTTATCAATTGATTATTCATAAGCTACCTGCAAGAAAGTATAATATAATTTTAAAGCCTATTCTTTTTAAAAATGTTATAACCTTTTTTTGCCCAATTAAATTTAATTTTGCCTTAAATGTGACTCTTACTGACACCTAAGGGAAGACTGCTTAGTAAAATGCTTGTAACCAATTCTAGCTCATATGAATCCAGACCAATTAAGTATAAATGAAAAATAAATTACTGGTAATTTATCTGGTCTAGAGTTTTTATAGATTAGCAGATCTCAGTTGATGAGTACTAACTGCCTAAGTATCTTCAGCCAGATGGGAGGAAGTGTAGAGGTTGAGGGAGTGGACTCTGTGTGTAAAATTGAGATTCTTTTGATCATCCCCATAAATTTTGTACCCATCTGACACAATACATAGTTATTAGAATGTTATAGACTATATTCCCTGTGTTGTACTTTACATCCCCGTGACTATTCTGTACCAACAAGATTTATTGAGATGATCACTTAGTAAGATACGAGATGATCACTTAGTAAGATATATAATGTCTGACCACTGAGGTGTAACACCTGAAACTAATATAATATTGTATGTCAAGTGTAATTGAAAAATAAAATAAAAATTATTTTAAAAAAGATTCTTTTGATTGTGGAGCACAACACAAGGACACTGGAATAGATGAAAGGCAGAACTCTGCTACTCACGGAACCACAGTACAGGTGGGGCCACACAGAGGGTACCAGCAATTGGGAACTGTAGTGAGGCAGCAGATGTATGGAAAGTGGGGTGGATTATGTTTTCCTGGCTTCCTGTGGATTGGCTAATTTGAATAATTGTACCCACTCCAAAAGGCTCTGGCCCTAATTGCCTAATACTTGGTCCTGGAATGATCAGGGCTGGTACATAGCAGCCAAGAGTATGAGAGCCCAAAAAGTAAAGTGTTGGGAATGGATTTAATCAGCTGCTTAAGAATGACAACTAACTGGCCTCTAGTCAGGACTTTAAACCTGGGTCAAGACAACTTTTAAAATACATTACACTCTGGAGTCAAAGTTTCTGGATTCAAATCTGGCTACAATATTTGCTAATGATTTAACCCTGGGCAAGTATGTCAACCACTTTAATGCTCAGTTCCCAGATATTTAAAACAAAAAGAAAAAGAATACCTATCTTTCAGGGGCTGTTGCATGATGAAATGAGAGGTCCATATCAAGTGTTGGGCATAGCACGCATTATTATTAGGGCCAATCTGTGCTTGATACACATTCCTATGGTCTTTTATCCCAGAAAATACAATTACACACAATGGGCTACAGTGCACATTTCTTAATTATTATTTTTACTTATATCTCTTTATATATAGAAAATCAAATATACACTCTCTGCGATATCTAAACTAATTTTTCTTTCAACAGCTTGTCCGTTAAAAATATTTTAATGATCATGTTCTGCTCATCACTAAATTAGTTGTACAGTAAATATAAGTCAGTAGATTATAATTTTGAAAATTACTAATAAAATTGCTTTTTATTGATCTTTTGAAAATAAAAGAGCATCATACAATTTTAGTTTTCAATAGCCACGATAACCTAGAGCTTAACAATGGCTTATGCCATCTTTTTAAACTATTGATTTGTTTGCCTGCTTTTTACTATAATAAAATAAAGACTCTTAACTGCAAATAGGTTTCATCTGAAGATTCTGAATAAGACTTTTAGCTAAACACATGCATATATGATCAATTTTTTCTAAATATGTAATGTTTTTAGTTTCCATATTAACACATAATTTATATTTATTTACAGAACACTAAATATTTTGAGAGAAATAAAACCTAGAGTTATAAGTATTATGGGAAATTAGAAAAAATAAGGAATCATGTGAAATTTTTCTATCTGTTATTCCCTTGTTAACATAAATAACTAAAATTATCAATTAAATAATTAAGTGAGATGTTTATGTTGATATATATAGTTCTCGATCTAAGATCATTCAATGTATAATTTAATATATGTAATAGAATATTAGATTGTGCAGTATAATTATGTATATAAAACACATAAAAAATCATGCAACACAAAAGCAGAGTATAGAAATCACCGAAAAATGAACACAGCAATAGATATTACTGTTTATAAACCTATAGCACTGGAAGTCAGCATATAGCTAGAGATTTGAGGCATTCTATAATTCAGAGAGGGATGAGCTGACATTGATTCTACAGGACCAGGGAAACATAAATCTTTCCTTAGTAATGATTTGCCTAAAAGTTGGGGTCTAGTCAACCATCCCATTTCCTTATCTCTTTTAGACCAGATCCTGGGTATTTGTAGAAATGGATCTGATTAAGTGTCCAAGAAAATTCATGAAAGTTTTTATTTTCTTTTACAATTTCATCAGAAAATAAACACTCGTAGGAAGGAGATTTACAGAAGAAGATTTCATTTGAAGCATCCTGCTAGCGAGGAAAAAAAAAACTAAAGTCAGCTCCACCCTGAATATTTGGACAAACTTTCCTTAGAGTCTGGCCAAAATCAACATTGTGTTCCTGGATTGCTGAACTTGTTTCACGAACCATGAATTGACATTGCATCTGGGTTGGCTGCTAATCTACCTCATTACTCATTCTCAGAAAGATGACTTTTGATTTTGTCAAAATCTTTATTTTGGTTTGGAAACTATGAACAAGTGGTGTGATGAAATTAGATTTTTTTTTTTTGCTATAGTTAGTTACTTTCATTACACAAGAACTATTTTTAGTATATTATATAAATGATATTGGGCTGACAATAATAATCACAACATATAGAATATCTGTTTCTTATAAGCAACAAGCAAACATCAGAAGAAGCCATCTTGTGTTTACCAGGAGAATCAGTTTTCATCCTCAAGTCATCATTTATATTTTCCCAGGTCAATTTTTGCAATTGTGTTCATTGTTTATGCTTATTTCACAACACAACAGTGTCCTTTTAACCTTTGTGTTGCTCCAGAAAAACTGTGCCTGTAACATATCAAAATGAAAGGTCCAAATCAGAAAATGATCCAAGACATGTGATATGTTGGGATGGTTGGTCAACTGTAAACCAAAAGGTTTGGAGAAAGTATAAAGCCATTATTTATTTATGGATTCTGCTCTGAACTTTATATATCTCTAATAGGTTGCTTTTGAGAATAAGCATTTATTTCCTCATAAAAAAGGGGGAAAAAAAAGAGAGGAAGTTAGAAAAGGAAAGAAAGAAGGAAAGAAGGAAGGAAGGAAGGAAGGAAGGAAGGAAGGAAGGAAGGAAGGAAGGAAGGGAGGGAGGGAGGGAGGGAGGGAGGGAGGGAGGGAGGAAGGACATTTTCAAGTATGTTTTCTTTGGAACTCTTTTCTGTCTGCCTGACTTTTATTAATTCTTTTATTTTATTTATGCTTCAAACAGCCTTAGATGGCCTCTTTTGATCAGTGAGGAAAATTGAATACTTTTACCTTACCCTATACGGGGGGGGGGGGGGGGGGGGGGGGGGAATGGAGCTTCATAAGTCATTTGCAAAGTGCTATGTAAATTGCATCTTTGACTCATTGACCCATTGTTTACTTGTGAGAATTTCACTCTAAATATGCTCTGTTTGGCAAACAGAATGCTGAAATTCTTGTACTTTATTGTTGGTTATAAACTATGTGAAGTGACCATGTCTTCTTTATCAGCCAAACCTTGCCACTATATCAGGGCCAACTCCTGGGGTCCTCTTTATGGAATGCTTAGGAACTGAATTGATAATAGCAGCACATGCAGCATATCATATAGATGTTTGGTTTTAATGTTGTTAGTACACTGGGCACATCGTAAATGTTAATTGGTCAGTTATTTGAAGTTTGAAACTTTCAGCAGAAAATAAAGGGGGTTAATTGATTTATACTAACACAGATAAAGGGGCTTTTGTATAGCTGAGAATTGGTTAAAGCAAATTTGTCTAAGCATGATTCTAACCAGGAAAGACATGAAACACTAAATGTCTGTTCAGGGTAAGATTCCAAATGTAACTTGAGATGAATGCTTCATATTTCAACATCATAGAGGATTCATAGTTAAAAGGAGCACTGGATTAAGAGTCTGGAATAAAATTCCACTCTGTAATTTAATGAATCATGTCATTTTGAAAAGGTTATTTTAAATACTTTCAGTCTCAGTGTTTTCAGCAGGAGAATGGGAGAAATGTTATCTAATCTGTTTAGTTAACACTTATCTTATTTAGCTAAATGAGATAATGACTAAGAACATACTTTGAAAATTATTTACACACATGATCATATAAAAAAATGAACTCATTAAAATGAGCTCCTATGAGACCTTATAGCTATAATCCACTGCAAGCAAAAAAAGTCAAGCTGTTCTGGACATAAGTAGGGCACAAAGGTCACTGAAATATTTCGATGGATGTCTAAAAAGGTAAGAGGAGTCAGGGGCATATAAATCATCCCTACCTACACCGTCACTGTTTCTTCTCATGTTGACTTTGAGTTGGAAAGGTTGCCCCATCTCCGAGCTAAGCTTAGCTCTCAGACATAAGACAGATGAAGCAGGTTATCAGCAACCAGTGTGGGGAGGCCAGCTTATAACTTTTCGGTTTACAACAGGATCTTTTCAAAATTCCACTATAAAACTAGACACATGTACTTCGTATAACTGCTTTATAAAAATACACCTTCTATTTTCAAGCATATATCTGGAGTGGGGAAGCGGTGATAAAAAAAGTACCATTTTGTTTTATACTATGCCTCTTTGTACCCCACCTGGTGCAAAGAGCAGAATAGATGCCCAAACAAGCCTATAAAAATCAGGACTTTGGGCCAGAAGCTAAACAGTCTCTTACAAATAGTAATCACAAATCTTTTCTGAGGTGACCTGGGTTATAAAGAAAATGGAAACCCTTCTGCAAAGACCATAAGAAATAAAGCGTTATCTTTCCAGCTGAGGTTAGAGTTGTTAGTGACCTTAGAGCTGGCAGCAATGGAAAAACCATGTCGAGCTTTAATACGTTACTCACGAGGAATAAATGCACATGTGATTCCGATGACCTCATATGAGATAGAAAGGTGTTACATTGGAGTAAAAGACCAAAACCTTTACTTGAAACTTTTTCGTGCAGAGTGCTAAAGATATTGCCTACAACCATATAAATTACACAGGGTTTTCCAAACTTTCAACTGCCTGCTTTTAACTAAAGCTAAAGCCAGCAAAGCTATACGATTTTGCTGTTTTGACCTCCGATAGCAAAAAAAACAAGGCATGAATTTTGAGTAATGGGGGAAGAGAGCAGGAAGTATTTTCCAGTGAGATTATCCTCAAGGGATATTATATAGTAAATAGCAACACCTATTTATTTAAGCTGAGTTGTAAATAAAAAGTCCCTCTGGGACAAAATAAGTAGATAATGAAGTATTTGAAAAACATAAAGCAGAGACATGTAACAGCATCATTAAATGCAAAGAAAATTAGGTAGACTGGAATAACAATAAGTTGAGATAGGCTTGTCTGGCCTAGATATAAACAGTAGCAAAAGTCTGGAAGCATTTCTCCTTCCTTTGATTAATTCTTACCTATCAGAACATTTTTAAAATGACCCTTCTAACATCATTGATTTTAGTGAAAAAGATAGAATTCTGAAACCCATATTCCAGCTTCAGGAAAATTTTTTCCAAAAAATCTAGGCATTTAAAAGAATTTAAAAATAGTTTTGAAAGATGATACATATATTTTGTGTATATATTTGATATATATTCATAGATAATAGATTAAGTATGTTATATATATATGTGTATATATATATATGCATATGTGTAAATACACAAAAATTTACACACACATTAATTTTTGCCAAAAATTTTTAAAAAGCCATCATTAACACTTCCTCATGAGCAGTTGATTAATTGACACAGTCATTCCAGCAAACTCAATTAGTTGTTCATGGACACATCACAAATGTTTGAATTTTCCCAACTTGGTCCTTGTGTTGGAAATATTCAATGTAATAGTCAAAATATAGCTCCCTTAACCATTGTTTTAATCAAAGCAATAATATAAGAAGAAGGATATTCAACCACACACATAACCTTTTGAAGAATATAGCTCTGTTTTTAAAAAGTCAGTTGAATCATCTTAATGCCTATGGAAAATAGTACTAGCATAATTTCAAGAGATTTCTTTTTTCCAAGGGTTAACTCCAAGCAAACAGCTTTCAAGTATTTACACTGTTCTCATGGACTTAATTCACACTTTCCCCCCCTGTTAATTTAGTACATGGAAAAACTATAAAACATATACTTTTTCACTATATTTAAAACATCATTTGTTTTAAATTATAAAGAAATAACGTACTTACTTTTACATTGCACTGCTACTGGTTTTTTGCTTTTTTAATTTTATTACTAGTGTCCCAGTGCACAGATTTGTGCACATTAAAAGGAAATTAACTAGAAGAAATATTTTAATATCGCTACTTGCCTTTTCTCTATAACAGAAGTGTCAACCAAATTCACAACAGACAATGACAGATCGAAACACATGCGTGAGATTGGTGCCAGCGAGAGCTTTATATGTATCGCACATGCGTGAGTCAACTTAGCCTTTTATATATAGAGAATAAACTTGCTTAATTAGATCTGCTTTCTGATTTAACTAAACTTTTGCCAGCCCAGTGAAGCACCCCAACTTCTCTTTCAGGTAATTGTCAGCAACATAGCAGTAAATATCAACACAAAGCAGATTATTATTATAGATCATGCAGGGAGAACAAAGGGTAAAATATTTAACTGCAGCAGTGTTTGACTATATTCTGTGCAGTGAGAAAACCTGAAGTCATTTTCAAGGTCCACCACTTCTTATTTCTTTTTAGTTGGGTCAAGTTTCTAAACTTTCTAAATCTCTGTTTTCCAGCTAATGAAAAGAAAATAGGATTCTACCAAGTCTCCTATCTACCTACTCCAGGAGTTCTGTGAGGATCAAATGAGATGAGCCATGTGACACAAACATTTGGTTAAACTATAAAATGTTTGCACCATGACATAAAGCAAGTCATGTTCCTGGGCTACAAAAACTCCAAGGAGTCTAGTCGCTAGGGAGAGGAAGCCACGTGTTGCTACGTGATGTCATTACTTGGAGCCCACAGCGACTGTTTCTGGGCTGGGCTGGGCTGGGCTGTGGGCCGCATTTTGCACCAGGGGGTCTTGGCAGCATTGGCTGCGATTTGGTGGGATGTCACTCCAGGGTGGTGGTGAGGGGCCTGTGTCCCACTTGGGGGAAGCCTAGTGTTGGTTTATCAGCACCAGGTCTGTAGTGCAGTTTATTTTTAAACTAGTGACCCGGTGCACGGATTCATGCACATTGAAAGGAAATTAATATAAGGTGACCAGTGGGGCGGGACTGGGCCAGATGGGCCGGACATGTCCTGGAGCCAATCTCCCATGGTCCCTCTCTGGCAGGCTACACCTGGGGTGGCGCTGTGGCTCAAAGGGTGTCTGCAGAGTGAGCGAGGGTCCCTGTGGCAGGTGGGGTCCCCCCGCCTGGCCTGCGGGGATTGGGCCAAAACCGGCTCTCCAACATCCCCGAGGGGTCCCAGAATATGAGAGGGTACTCTGCAAAGTTGCTGTCGTACAGGGTGTGGAACGCAAACACAAGTGTGCAGTAAACCAGATTCAGAGCCAACAGTGCTCCAGCAACAACATAACCCACAGCCGAAGGTGGAATTGCGTGGCCCTGTGAGGAATTGGGCTCCCTCCTCTCTGGTTTCCGGTGGACCACCCGAGAATCGCCACTGCCAAGTCTCTGCAGCTCAGCAGCTCCTGTGTTGAATGTCTGCCCCCTGGTAGTCAGTGTGCATCATAGCTACCGGTCAGACTGACACTTAGCATATTAGCCTTTCATATATATATAGATGGCCAGTCATGGCAGTTCATGCGTTGAGTGTCTGCCCCTGGTGGTCAGTGCACATCATAGCTACCGGTAAGACAGACGGACACTTAGCCTTTTATATATATATAGATTTTTACCAGTTTTAACCAGTGGGAAAAAACACTAGGTAGTGTAACTGGAAGATTGTTTTATTCTCAGTTCTCCCACTCTAGTCTTGCAAGCTCTGTTCAGCTGATGTCTCTGAGCTTCAGTTTTCCCCTCTCATCTAAAATCTTGAGGTTATTTTCTCCCCTCTTTTGGGAACTTGTACCATTAATTAGGCAGTTCCTTACTTTTATCTTCAGACTATTTCTATTGGTTTCCTCTCTATTTATGTGCTCTCATAAATACGTTTATGTTTTTTTTGCTAAAAGCATACAAACATACACATAAGCTAACAAACTTTTTCTTGATCTTGTCTTCTCATAACCTACTATCCTGTTTCTCTCTATTTTAATAATCTCAAATTATTTCAGGCCCTCAAAAACTCCATGATTTCCAAAAACATTTTGGCAACACATGGCAATGCTAAGAACTAGATCCAATGATGCAGAATTCTACTACCAGTTAAATACCCCAGAAAAATTTTCACACTTGGACAATAGGTGATGTACAAAAATTTTTAGAGCTGTCATGTTAGTAAAGCAAAATTCTGGAAACAAACCAAATATCTAATAGAAGTCTAAAGAAATTCTTATATCTCTTACATTAGATAACTATACAATAATGAAATTTAATTTACTTCAGCTACAAGAATAAGTATGACTCTCAAAACATGTTGAATTTTAAAAATCATAAAATAATATATGTAATAAGTTTGCATTCAAATAAATTAAAAACTAGCAAAATTTAATACATAAATTAAAAAATATAGACATATATCAATAATATAAAGCAAGACAAGTAAATAACACAAAATTCATAACACTAATTACATATTGAATATATAAAGAGCATATTATGTATGATTGTGTGTGTGTGTGAGAGAGAGAGAGAGAAAGAGAGTCAGATACAGAGTCCTTCAAAATTATTAGTAACATTTTATTTCCAATAAGAAAGTGAGGTGGTAAGTTTGTAAAGGTTATATCTAAATTTTATGGGTATGATCTATGTTACAATTTAAAAATTCTGCTGCAGTCACCATGGAAAGAGTGTGAAATTTTCTCAAAAATTGAAGATGGATCTGCTGTTTGACCCAGTGATCCCACTTCTGGTTATATATCCTGAGAATCCCAAAACACTAATCAGAAAGAATATATGCACCCCTATGTTTATAACAGCATTATTTACAATAGCTAAGATCTGGAAACAGGCCAAGTTCCCATCAGTAGATGAGTGGGTAAAAAAGCTGTGGTACATTTATGCATGGAATACTATGCAGCTGTAAAAAAAAGTATCTCTTACCCTTTGAGACAGCATGGATAGGACTGGAGATTAGTATGCTAAGGGAAATAAGCAGTCAGAGGACAAATATCACATGACCTCATTTATATGTGGAATCTAATGAATAAAATAAACTGATGAACAAAATAGGACCAGAGGCATGGATGCATGGAATAGACAGACAGATCTCAGAAGGAAGAGGGGTGGAGAGGGGCAGAAAGAGATTAACCAAATAATTTATAGGCATATATGCATAGCCCTGGGACACAGGCAATAGTGCAATGAAGGCCTGGGGTGAGGTGGGAGCCGGGTGGAGGGGGGCATTAGTGGAAAAATAAAGGGAGCATCTGTAATGCTCTTAAAATTAAAATAAATAAATAAGAAACAAAACTGAATGATCTCTCTTATTACTATCCTTTTATATACTTCTCAGCCAGTAATATATATATATATATTTTTATCTTTTCCTGTGCTCTCCATCTATGTTTACTGATTAACTCCAACTTATATTCCCAGTCTCATGGTAGGTTCTAAAATAGGCCAGCTCCTTTGTTATATTAGCACATGGCATCATGTTCTTAGCCTTTCTCAATACTCAACTCACTAGCTAAATGATGTTTTACCCCACCAGCCTCTAAACTCCACTAGGGAACATAGTACTTAGCACAGAACCTAACACAAAGGACATGATCAATAAATATTTCTTGAATTGAATTACCTTGGGGGGAGGGGGGCTAAACTTATACGAACAGTTGATAATCATCATGAAAGCTTCCTCCAGGTCACATTTACTCTTCATTATTCTAGAACACGGCTGCTGTCTTCACAAATCTGTCGTTTGCTTTCAGAGAAGTCGCCAGTGACTTCGTAATGGCCTTTAGTTAGTGTCAATTCTTGAGCAAGGTGTCTTCTCTGGGGTATTTGGTACTCCTCAGGAGAACATTTGGTAACTGGCA
The DNA here is from genome assembly GCF_951640355.1 of Cnephaeus nilssonii. Taxonomy (NCBI): domain Eukaryota; kingdom Metazoa; phylum Chordata; class Mammalia; order Chiroptera; family Vespertilionidae; genus Cnephaeus; species Cnephaeus nilssonii. The sequence continues at coordinate 78,369,961 of NC_137077.1, read as the reverse complement.
GAACCGTTACCGAATGTTTTGTCTGTGTCAGAAAATGCAAAAACGCTTCCCGTGGGTTTCATAGCACATCTTCCACGTAGTTGTGCTGCTTCTCCTGCTTTTCTTCCTTGAGCTCCATTTGCTCTCGTTTTCACCCAGAGTTGCTCCCATCCCTTGACTCCAACTATTCCCTATGCCCGTGGTCGGCAAACTGCAGCTCGCGAGCCACCTGTGGCTCTTTGGCCCCTTGAGTGTGGCTCTTCCACAAAATACCACGGCCTGGGCGAGTCTATTTTGAAGAAGTGGCATTAGAAGAAGTTTAAGTTTAAAAAATTGGGCTCTCAAAAGAAATTTCAATCGTTGTGCTGTTGATATTTGGCTCTGTTGACTAATGAGTTTGCCGACCACTGGTCTATGCTATTCTCACTGGTGATTCTTCCTTAGCTATTAAACTGATTATCGTCACTTAAACTATTATAATATCCTTTTTACTGCTCCCTGTCTCTAATCATTCCTGTGCCAAGGCACCTTCCACACTTACCTTTCTCTTTAAAAAGAAAAAAAAAAAATCCACTGTTATTCTGGCTTTACAATGTAGAATTTCCTCTGATCGATCATGGGGTACAACTTAAAGTCATTAGCCCAAACCATCAGACTTTTCCCAGTGTCTCATAAGCTTCCTCTGCAGCCTCATTTTCAGGTATTCCCTATTGTATTCCAGGCCCACCCATCCACCCCAAATAGTGTGACTTTGTTATAACACAACCCATAGTTAGTCATATACAGGCCTGTGCTCGCATCCTACCTTATGCTGAAGTTTCTTTTACTTCGCTTCTTTACTCATAAAATTTCAAAGATCTTAAATTGCAAAAGAGAGGTCGTCAGAAAAACCACTTGCAAATCTGATAAAATAATATATGGAACCTCTTGTCAGATAAATTCATACTGCATACAATTTATCATGGCATTTGCAAAACTAGAGAGAGCTTTCAGATCAGGAAATATACGGGAAGGTATTTACATATTACAAGGAAGGCTATATTTTTCCAAAACAATAGCGTGGACCTTTTGCAGTATTTAAAATGCCTCAGGCTCTGACCTTTCAGCTGTCTCCTGATGAACGGGCTCGAAGCAAGGAATTTTCTCTGCCTTATTTACTTTTCAACAATGAAAATGAGTTGCATTGTTTGAATATGAAAATACTATGTAAGTGTGATGGACTCTTCCTTCTTCCACCCAGACAGCAAAATCGTAAGTGCTTCCTTGTCTGTATAGGGAACCCAAGTGAAATAGTTTCAAAGGAACGTTGAATTGGCAATGTTATCAGTTTTGTCGTGCTTTAAAAACAGATGACATAGTCTCTATCCAGATCTATAGTGTGTTAAGCAGTTGGGCATTTCACGAAATGGCACAAACATTCCCTAAAGTCAAATTAGAGGACAGTAGGAGTAGTAAGGGTCAGAATATAATCACCTGAGAAAAACAGTAATGTGTGAAATTATGGAAAGCTAGCAGGTTAAGACCGCAAAGTTCTTTTAAGTCATCATCTCTCAACAACTCTCTAGCCTCCTGTTCAACAATTAACCATTCTACAAACATGCATTATGTATTACTCCAGGTTAGGCATTATACTAGCAACTAGGGTACACAGGATAATAAAAGTGGTCTCTGACCTTGAGTTTTATTATCTCGAAGATTATGGCATTCTTTATATCTAGTTCCCCATGCAATACATAAAGTGAATGACTTATTTCTCACACCTATATATACATGCTAAACATGAATTTAAAGGAGACAGGCTGTCATTATGTACAGTCTGAGCTCAAACACCAGTATCATCAACTCTGTTACCTTGATGAATTCAAAATGCAAAAAGGACACCACAGAAATGCCAGCATGGATCTAATGAAACCTTGCCAGGACTGACCGGCAGACCTTGAGTGACGGATGAATGATTACTCTGACACACATTTCTGTGAAAGAGAAGGCTAAGGGGCTAGTTTGCTTTAGGAGCAAATAGCCCTGTTTGCCTGCCTCCTTAGGCTTTTATTGTCACAACAGCTTGAACTAAAATTAACCTCTAGATACAATCAACAGGGTAAGCATCCTTGAGAAAGTATATGCTTTTATGAGGTCGGGTCTTTAAAAACTAAACATAAAGATTCTATCAAAACACTCCAGGGGATCAGACTTGTTTGGAAAAGTCAAGGCAGGGACTGCTGCCTTCCCCAAGGTCCCCCAGAGGCCTCCGACCTTTAGGAGAATCCTCCTTACAGACATTCCAACCAAGTCCCATGCTTCCCCACAAAACCTGATAAAAATGTTTTATTTTTAAATAAAAGTGTTGCATGAAATAGCCAGTGTTACTCCTATAAGCTACTAAGTTATGATTTTGTTGTATTGAATGTCATAAGGTCTATAAACGCCAATTGGATAGGCAAAAGAAAACATTGACTGATAATGAGTGAAGGCAACTGTGTACCGGTAAGTCTTTGCAGCCCAGGCAGTCCCTACTTACTGATGTATTCTACAACAGAAGTTGAAAGGACATATACTTACCCTAAAATGCTGAGCATAGTTTGAAAGGAATGTGCTTACCACTGAGCAATTGACCCATGGAACTTTTTACTCCATCTAAGAGGAAAAATGTGTTCTGTGAAACTGAAGTTTGAAATGTAGATTTTTTAAAGTTAATTTCACATTTTTATTGAGATGTTTGCATAACAAAACAAAGCAATTACGTGTGGATTAACATTTTTAAAGGGGGTTATAAAGGAATAAGAGATCTATGAAACAGTAGCTAAAAATGTGGCATTTTCTTGTTAAGCAGTTTTTAGATGTCCATTTGGTTTGTATTACATATAACTTTCAAAAGTTTATTATTATTTTATTATTTCCTAAAAGTTACAAGCAACAACCAGCTTCATACAAAGTCCCTATAGCATACTGAATATGCTTACAGCAGAAAAAAGTATGTTTTTCACCATTATTTTCAGCCACACCCATCACCATCGAGGAAATATTGAATGGGTATCAGTGAGTTTATGAGCCATTGAATCCAAAAACTAACTTCTGAGAGTGATTATTAATTTTGCTTTCAGAATCATAGAAAATATCCTTGGAATGGTATTATATTTAAGTTTTTCTGAAGAATACTTAAGTATAATCTAGTGTCAGTTGTATTGCATATATCAGCAATAAATGCTTGAAAGGAAGAAACAAGTAAAACATAGTTTAGTATTTTAAACGATTATGGGGCCTTTGCATTTATAAAATATGTGCATCAATGTTCACTCATCAAACTTTAACATCTTATGAGTTATGAATTATGGGACTTTAATCTCAATTTTACCAATGAGGAAACTAAGCAAACCTTGAAGGAGTAAAACAGTTAGGTCAAGGTCAAATACCTTGGGTCTTACTATGCAAAGTCCAGGACTTTTAACCCATCTAACATAGTGACTGAGAATCTCATCAAGAATGGAAAATATATCAATCCTTAAAAAAATAAAGAAAAGAAACAGTCAAAATAAAGTACTCATGAAAACAAATTACCTAAAGTAATTTACAAGAACTGGAAAGAACATGACACATTATGTGTTATCCGCTAAGTCCCGAGTAGGCATGATATTGCTCTCAATAAGTCTCAACAAATACAAATTAATAAACAGAGAAAAGATCTTCCTAGCTAACATTTCCCATAGAATATAAATTAAGAATGGTGAAGTGGAAAACTAAATTTAGCAAGATTTTGTCATCCCCTTGAGTAACATTAGCCCAAAGATAACGACTCTGAATTTGATTATCTAAGAAGTAGTTCTCTTACCTAAAAGCCACATGGTCTAAATCAATAACTCTTAATACACACCCCAGAGGAAACCAATAAGACCCTGCAACCTGCCATGTTATCCCATAACTGCTGCACAACCATTCCTACCTACTTCATTACTGTGAGGACCTAATTCCATCTGTACTCAGGAAGTTATTATACCTACAGTCTAGTATTTGAGAAAGGAACCAGGAGTTCACTCATCAGTAGAGTTTGAGCAGATATTCTATGTCCTTCCTTTCCTTAAGACATCTTCAAACATCAAAATAAGCAAAGCTAGTCATGGACATTCAGCCTAAATTGTGATAGATTGTTCATAAGGGTCATAATTAAGTGAATTTTCTGATAAACTCTGAGAAAACAAATCCTATATAATAAAAGGCTAATATGCAAATTGACTGAACGGCAGAATGACCAGTTGCTATGATGCACACTGACCACCAGGGGGCAGACGCTCAATGCAGGAGCTACTCCCTGGTGGTCAGTGTGCTCCCACAGGGGGAGCACCACTCAGCCAGAAGCTGGGCTCAGGTTAGCAAGCGCAACGGTGGTGGCAGGAGCCTCTCCCACCTCTGTGACAGCGCTAAGGAAGGATGTCTGACTGATGGCTTAGGCCCGCTCCCCGCAGGCATCCCCTGAGGGCTCCTGAACTGCTAGAGGGTGCAAGCCAGGCTGAGGGACACCCCCCTCCACCTCAAGTGCACAAATTTCGTGCACTGGGCCTCTAGTATTAAAAGAAGATGCATAAGTTATATATTAGGTTTCCAGGTAGAAAAACTATTATTAGGTAGAGAATGAATAACTCAATGTGTTTTCTTGTTTAGAAGGAAGGTTACTCCACCTTTGCACAAAGAATGCTACACGGTCCAGGGATTAATATGAGTAAGTATGGGCTTCGTAACCCAGTTTTTCTTAAAATGTTCTATAGATTTATAAGGAGTAAATTTACAGGCTAAACTATGAGCTACAGAAAGTGAAAGAGCTTCGAAGACATTTAGTAAAACAGAATCCAGCAGTTAGCAGCTTCTCACATACTGGTAATCAGACATATTTGTTGAATGACCTGGGAAAACAATTTCACTATACTTTGAACAGTGATGATAACAATGCTGATGAATTATTTTAATTTAGTCCATCATACATTTATTGAGTGCCAGATAGGTATAAGTCAATCAGCATATATTGTGCTTGGTGAAAATTCAAAGTTAGATTAAAAAATAGCAAATTTTCCAAAGAAATTAATTTTCTGATGTTGTTATTTATTTGTTATGGGATAGATTTTAGTCACAACAGCAAGAAAATGATAGCAGATATCAAGAAGAAATTTCTGATATTATGAGATTTACAGAGAAGAGGTAAATAAAGGAATAAAGGTAACAGTATTTTGAAAATGTATACATATTATTTATTATATATGTTATAATGTAAAATGTTTAATAATTTAAAATGATTTAACATGTAATATTTGCAAGTTATTGTTGCAAATTATTTTAAGCAAAATTATAACAATTTATTTTAAAACATTTTAGATAAAAATGCATGTTAGAACAATATAACAACATATAAAACTGTGTTTTATTGATTTTTGTGGTAATTTTTACAGAAAATGACCATTTCATACTTCTGATTATAGCTATTATTCTCTATGAGACCTCACTGAAATGGTTTTACATGTAAGATGTGTTAAAACTCTATTAAAGAAGTCAGTCAATTATAGGTAATCCATTGGTTAAATGAGGTTTCTATCAACAGACTGAAGTGATAACTGCTTTAAATGGGATTGAAGATTGAATCTATTCATAAAAATGTGTTCGCTATTGACTGGTAATTAGAGATCTTGATCACTTCGTTTTAATTTTCAAACTATAGTTAGTGTCCCAAAACTCTACCTGAAATTTCTTTGATTAGTCTTTTTCACAAGGGAGCCAGTTAGTTCCTCATAAATGCTCTGCACTTTTCAGGGATTACTCTAAGTGTGAATTGTCAAGTATCCCTTCCAGCTGCCTCCTGTCAGGCTATAATCCCATACTGAGCCTTGTCAGAGGTCACTGAGCTTTTGACTAATGCCCTTCATTACAGGAGGAAAGCAGAATGTCCCCAGCACACAAATGGCAGGAGACACATAGCAGAGCCAGGCAATACTAAAAAAAAAAAAAAAAAAAAAAAAAAAAAAAAAAAAAAAAAATCAAACTAAACTTTAAATCCATGAAATTTTAAAAGTTGCTTTCAGTACATTTCCAATTATTCAGAACAAAAGTTACCATATAAAATGTTTATAATCACTTGCATTATTTTTCAATATTTGATAAATTTTGAAATTAGAACTTTTAAGCTATTAACAATAATGCATGAATTATTGATAGGAAAAAAGTACTTATATCTATGGACCTGTTTCTCACAATTGTCCCCTTAAATCAATTTTGGGAATATATGTTTTTTTCACTTGTCCCTGATATTTAATATATTATCACATTTATTTAGATCCTTGAAATCCTTCATATTGAAATCTACTTTCAGTGAAGGTAGAAATCTGCAATTAAAGAAAGTGTTAAAATTTAAATTTCAAAAAGATATATCTTGTGGAATCCTTTGATACATGAACATTTGATTGTCTCAGTAAGATACAGTTAGCCAAAATGTTTGTCCACCATCGTATAATAGACTTTTTAGAATTGTTCTTTAAGCAAACTGATGTTTCTGTTATTATTGTTGTGGTTTAGCCTTAAACAATCTTAAAAGACTATTTTTTAGTTAGAAAGACACTACTATTCATTATGAAACATACCAAGAAATATTTTCTTGTTACTTCCATTATCAAATTTAAATAATCTTATCAGAAGGTGGGGAAATATGAGTTTACTGAAATGATTCCATGTTGAATAAGATAAAAGAAGTTTTGTTTCTACATAAAAATAAATTGTTTTTAGGAAAGTATCAATACTTTTAATCACACCTGTCAAAACTACATAATTAAGCTACATTGTCAAAAATAGTAAAATGAAATAACCAGTATCTGACCACCATACTGTCCCTATTGGCAAATAAGTTATCACTTTGAGAAACACTTCTTTCCTTTAGAAGATGGTTTCTTTTACTTAAATATATTTTTATTGATTTCAGAGAGGAAAGGAGAGATAGAAACATCAATGATATGAGAGACTCATCGATCAGCAGCCTGTTGCACACCCCCTACTGGGGATCAAGCCCACAACCTGGGCATATGCCCTTGACCTGAATCGAACCGGGGACCCTTCAGTCCATAGGCAGACACTCTATCCACTGAGTCAAACTGACTAGGACAGAAGATGGTTTCTTTTAAAGGTCACTGGAAAGTATCATTTTAAAAGAAAAAAAAGGATAAAATAAATTGAAAATGTTGCAAAATTTTAAAAAGCTGTATACTTAAAAATTAATATTTTGTTTGTTCACATGAAATGACTAGTTTGCATTATTTTCTTGAAAGAATTAACTAATTGATTGCACATCTGTCATAAAGAGTTACCTTTATAGGAAAATCAGAGTGATGCATCTGTTCTCTTCTTTGTTTTTCAGACTGAATATGCAAATGTAATTGTTTAGAGCAGTGATAGCATTGCTATTTTTTAATCATTTTAATTTTTTGTCTTTGTTTATTATTCATCTTCTCTAAGAAGTGTTTTTATTTTATTCTTCCATTTTCTCTGAATAAAGGAAATATATATATATATATATATATATATATATATATATATATATATACTGAGTGGCCAGATTATTATGATCTCTGAACACATAATAATCTGGCCACTCAGTATATATCCCATATCAGTGATGGCGAACCTATGACACGCGTGTCAGCACTGACATGCGTAGCCATTTCTGATGACACGCAGCCGCTGAGGCGGCCACATGCCGAGGATGAAACATTTGCTGCTCCTGAGGATGAAACACTTGCGAAATAATGTTTTTTCCTCAAAGTGACACACTACCCGAGTTATGCTGTTTTTTGGCGAAGTTTGACACACCAAGCTCAAAAGGTTGCCCTTCACTGTACTATATGATAAAAGGCTAATATGCAAATTGTCCCCTCGACCAGGAGTTCGACCAGCAGGCAGGCCGACCAACCGCCCATGTACCCTCCCCCTGGCCAGGCTGGCTGGACCCCACCCATGCACAAATTCATGCACCTGGCCTCTAATATATATATATATTTACTATTGTGTTCAGAGATCATAATAATCTGGCCACTCAGTGTGTGTGTGTGTGTGTGTGTATATATATATATATATATATATATATATATATATATATATATACACATTTTTTTAACTTCAAGACTAGGGACCAACTAAAAAAATCATAAACATCATGATTAAAACTTAGTATGGTAAAATTAGAAATGTTCCACAGTCTCATTAATATTCTGGTCAAAGAAACCCTAATGTGTGCAATTATATCCTAATCACAGTTTAAAAAGTCATTTATAAAATCAGAGCTTAAATTAAGAACCACTGGATTCTCATAATTACTTGAGGCTCTTTCCAGTTTAGAGAAGGTCATAAACTGATATCCTTGAGTTTCCCTAAAGACATTTTCTTTTCAAAATGCTTTGGATACCCAGTTAGGTACTCTTATACAGAGAAAATTATTTCATGACATTTTGATATGATGAGTCTCACAATTTCTTTCTCACCATATTTTCTAGTCACCCCTGGACCTCCATGGCAGTGAAATTGAATAATGTGTTTTGTTTTCTAAAGTCGCAAAGCTTCAAATTAGGGATCAGGTGTGAGCTCTTACCATGGGTCTAGAATTTAATTAATGATCTAGTAGTCTGAAATATTCTGTTTTTCTTCTTTTACATATATTTGAGAATTGCTTTAAAATTAAACATTTATTTCAAAGGAAAAATAATGTTTAGCATCACATTTGAAATTTAAATATATGTTCATTGTTAAAACAGATAAACTATTAAAAATATAGAATGTAATATGTAATGTTGCAATGTATATGTATGCAGATATTAGATTGTAGACTTTCTAACACTTATCAGTTGCAACCCAAGAAATCTCTGAATTTGTAGCATGGTGAGTCCCATTTCAACTGAGAGTTATTTTCATTGAAATAACCCAGAGAGATGGTTTCTTAGTTATCCCAAAGATAAAATAGCAATTTTATATTATTTAATTCAAATAGTAGGATTGTAGCTGGGGAGGTATTTTCTATCTTCTTAGTAGATTAATATGCTTTATATTATAAGCAAATAGGGATCAGGAAAACATGTATTATGAAGAATGAGAAAATTGGAGATATTTCACCAAGAGCAAGTAAAACTTAAAGGCCAGCAGGGCAGGCATCAAAGCTTTCTTAAGCATTTTAATATCTGTTATGTAGAAAAGGTGTATATCCTAGTACTCATGGGTAGAAGTCAGAGAAATGGATATTTTTATTCAATTGGAAAGATTAGAATAAATTAACATTGCTAAATGGTTGAGCATGGACCTATGGACCATGAAGTCATGGTTCAATTCCCTGTCAGGGCACATGCCCAGGTTGCAGGCTCCATCCCCAGTGGGGTCATGCAGGAGGCAGCTGATCAATGATTCTCTCTCATCTTTTATGTTTCTATCTCTCTTCTTCTCCCTTCCTCCCTGAGATCAATAAAAATAAATTTTAAAAAAGAATCATCTAACATGGAGGAAGTTAATCTCAAAAAGTAGAGAAATTATCTCTGTAATGGTTGGAGGAAACTGGGTGATAGTCAATCCAGAATTTACAGAGATTTCTGAGTGGGAGAACTCTGAGATTATACAGCCTTTAGTACCCTTTTCAACCCTAAAATTATTTACTTTTATGTTTAGCCACACAATGAAATAATGCAAACTAACAACTGTGAGATTAAAAAAAAAAATCCTTGAGACTGACTGACTCTATGCCTATCATTTGCTAGAAGCTTAAACTGAAAATATGAAGTATATGACAAGAAACACCTTTCTTAAGATATTTTAAAATAATAAATTAGCAAGCATATATATTTTGACTTTTAAAAATGTCATTTGCTGCTTTATTTCTCCGCTACCTTTTGTTTATCCAATCCAGGGCAAGGAAAATACACAATAAGACTGGAACCTTTTTACATATGGAAGTGGGGGGTGATTCATAAATGATGAGGCGATAAAAGGATAAAGAAGCCAACATGAAAGGGGCTACCAGTGACTCATTTTGTGACCATTTAATAGAAATAATTGATAGAAACAGGTTATAACACATTTTTAAAAATTAGAAACCCTGAAACTATGTGTTATAAATAAAGAGATGAATTAATTGAAAATTTGTTGAGGAATAGGACATCGACATAGTGGATACAAAATATTTATTAATGATAAAGGACAAAAGATTAATTTGGAATGGAGAAATCTATTCTAACAAAGTGATCAAAATGAATATCATTGGTATGGGACTAATTGAAATCATATACTGCCCAACAGGATGCAAGGAGAAGAGTGCAGGGACATGTCAGTGACACACATCCTGAAGCTACCCACTGGGAAACATTACACAAGCCCCGTTTGAGAGACACTTCAGCAATGTAAATGGCCTGTACTTTCATTCTGATCACCTGAGCTCATAGACTCTTCTTAACCCCTCAGTTAAATTTTTCTACTAGCCTCCTAAGTGGCCTCATGCTTCTGTTCTCACTCATTTCAATCTACTTTTAACACAGCAACCAGAGTAATCCTGTGGAAACAAGTCCCTATCAGGCTACAGCTCTGCTCGAAACATTTCATTGCTTCCCAGATCACTCACATAGAACCAAAGTCCCAGAAATGACCTACGGGGCCTCTAAGCTCTCCACCTTCCTCTTCTCTGTTGCTCAGAACCTTCTCCCTCTCCTACTGAAAGTCTTCTCTCAAATGCTCTAACAGCAGATCTTCCCTGATGTTCCTGTATAAAAATCATATCCATTTTCTCCTGCACTTTTCCTTAACCTCCCGGTTTCTCTCACATTTTGCATCAGAGCACTTCACTAACATTCTATGTATTTTTGTTATTATTGTCAATTGGCTGCCTTCTCCTACTATAATGTAAGCTCCATGACAGAAGAAATGTTTGTCAGTTATTCACTGCTTTTTCCTATGCATCTCATACAGTGCCTGGCATATATTAGGCACATAATAAATGCTTCTCGAATGCTTGAACCAACCTACCCAAACGTGCCCTCTTTATCAAGGGCCAGTACCAGAACTGAAACCCAGAAGTCTGATTTCAGAGTCTATGCTCTTATCCCTTGCACAGTATTTTTGAAATTACCTTTAGCTCATCAACATCTCAAACCTGAATACCATTCTTTTCACCACTCTCAGTAAACTGTGCCATTTCCCAGAATTCCTCTGATGTTGCAACTCTTGGCAATATGTGTAAAATGAACTGATGAATGCAGAATATTTTTGTTATAGAAGGATGGGTTTAAAAGGAGAGGTGTTTAAAATATGTGAAATAGGGAGATACTTGACTGTCAAGCCATGGCAAGATTTTATATGGTTCTAGAGTCAGTGTATAGGTACAGCTGGTAAACTCAGAAAAATGGTTCCCAAGCACCTAAAAGTTTTATGTTTTACAGAGTATCTATCACACACACACACACACACACACACACACACACAAACACATATACACACACACACACACATTTCTCACCCTTTCACCACAATTGGCACTGAAATTCTATAATATTCTACACCCTAAACATAGACACACCTGTGTAGGTTAGTATAAAAGCCAAGTTGACAGCATGTTTTATGCACTGGCTTAATTCTTGGCCAAAGATTTGTTTTCTGTCATGGAGACCAGGTTTTGGAGCTGTTTTTAATGCAACATAATAGAACACATATAGAGAGATCTCAGCCAACTTAAAATGTGTATATTGAACACCTCCTCTGTCCAAGGTGCAATGAGGCTAGAAAAAAAGGATAAAATGTCATTGTGTTGAGAAGGAGTTTCAGTTTGGATGAGGAAATTAAATTAATATATACATAAAATAAATATCAAAGAAATAAGTGACAAATTGTAATCATGAATGGAGTCAAGATAAAAAAAGATGTACCCCATGAACCAGCACAGCTAAGGAAGGTTCTGTGAAGGAATGAAAAAGAACACTTAGTAAGCACCTGCTATGTGCCAGGTGCTTTGCATATATTGCCTCACTTAATCATCATAGTAACCATATGGGGTCTGAATCACGTTTATTTTATAGGTGAGGAAATTGAGTTGAGGTCAGTCCAGCAAGAATTTATTGCAACCTTATTGCAATCATTTTGTATCTTCAGTTCGGAATGCAATGCCAAACTTGGAACTGACTTTTCAGTCTTGGTTGAGGAGGTTGGTATCAGGATAGGTGAACAAAATTTCAGTTTAGTGTTAAATCATACTAATAGGACTAAGCTTACATTTCGTGGGAATGAGAAGCTTCTACCCAAAAATGTGGCTCCCAACAAAGTTTTCAAGAGGTAATGCCTATGCTGAATCTAGAATGAGGACAAGGTCGAAACTGTGATTTTTCAGACAAAGGGGACTGCAACAACAAAGTTACAGAGCCCTGATCCTGTACGGCATGTTTATTAGGCAAAGTTCTGTCATAACAAACAACCCCAACACTTATATTGGCTCAAACCTGTTAGAATTTTTCCAGTGCTTGTACTGTCCGAGTGATGCTCCTGACGTCAGAGAGGCTCTTCCTAAAGTGATGACTCAGGGACCCTTCCGTCTGAGCTCTCTGCCATTGTCAAGATGTGGCATTCAAGTTCTGCAAGCATTTTGGCATCAGGTTGAAAGAAGGGTAAGAGAAACTTTGGGAGGTTTTTGTGGTCCAACTCTGGAAGTACTTGCCCTTACTTTCATTTTTCTGGAGCACAGTGGTATGGCCACTCCGATCTGCAAGTGAGGCTGGGAAATATAGTTATCTTCTTTACACAGGAAGGAAACACATTGCTTTCATGAATACAGAGTGGTATTTGCCATCGTGCATAAATTCTGTTACTGCTGTGGAATAAGGTTCAGTGAGAAACAGCTTCATCATAGAGAACCTTTTATTTCATGATAAAGAACTTCAGTTCAAATCAACAAACATTTATTGAGCATGGCCAGGTCCTATATTAAGCAGTAGGAGGCAAAGACTAAAGCTCAAGCTTTGCCTTCAAGGTGGTTATATTTTAATAGAATACATTGGAAAACACATTGATAAGAGAAGCTTTGGTTTATATTTTGTAGGTGATGGAGACATGGTGAGAGAGGGACATTAAAGTAAGGGGATGGCACAAACTTATTTGCTTCTATATGCATTATTTAGATGACAGCAAACATGATGCATTTGAGAGTGAAAGACTAAAAGCAAATAAGAGAAAATGTTACTTAAAATTGGTCAGTTTTGGTGGGATGAAAAGTAGGAGGTCACAATTTACAATATGAAGAGAATAGAGAAAGAGTCATAGATGAACTCTAGGTCTCCGACTTGGGTAAATGAATGGATGACTTTACCAACCATTAGATGTTAAATACAAAAGGAGACTTTGGCTTAGGAGAAAGGATAACACAGTGCTTTCAATTTTAATAAGATGAGTTTGAAATGCCTGTGCAACATCTAGTTGGGCATAATCATCTGAGTCTTTAATAGGATATTGTGGTAGGCTGGAAAATGTCCCCCTCCCCCCCTAGAAAATCCACATCTTAATCCCTGGAAATTTACAAGGTAAAAGAGACTTTATAAATGGGATTAAGAAGTGGGTAGGTTGTCTTATCCAGGGGGGTCCAATGTGATCACAAGGTTATTTATTAGAGGACTCAGGTATATCAGACTCAGGCAGAAAATATAGCAGCACGCAAGCAGAGATCAGAAAGAGAGACAATGCTCTGCTGCTGACTTTGAATGTGGGGGGAGGGGACATGAGCCAAGCAATGGAGAGCTGGAAAGTAAAGGTGGTAAAAGGCAAGGAAACAGATTCTTGCCTAGAACCTACAAAAGGAACCAGCTCTGCTGACATTTTTTTCCCCTGACAACTTCATTTTAGCCCGGTTTAACTAATTTTAGATTTCTCACCCCCAGAACTGTAAGAGAATAACTTCTTTAAAAGTGTTTATTGACTTCAGAGAGAGGGAGAAGGAAAGAGAGATGGAAACATCATTTATGAGAGAGAATCGTCTATGGGCTGCCTCCTGCACACCCCGTACTGAGGATCAAGCCCGCAACCAAGGCATGTGCTCTGACCTGGAATTGAATTAAGACCTCCTGGTTCACGGGTCGATGCTCAACCACTGAGCCACACTGGCCAGGTGAGAATAACTTTTTGTTGTTTTAAGCCATTAAGTGTGTGGCTGTAATTGGAAGCAATAGAAGCAATAGAAAAATAACACAGGTACAAATATTCAATTTCAAGGAATAAGAATGTAGGTGAGCTATAGTTAAAACCATGAAACTAGACGCACATCTAGGAAGTATGAGGAAATATAAAGGATAGCATCCTGGGAACAATCAGAAGAAAAGTAATTAGGAGGGTTGACCATGAAGATGAGCAGGGCAATATCAGGAGAACCAGGAGACTATGGCATCATAGAACTCAAAGTTATAACAGAATTCGGAAGGAAAAAATAATCAGCCATTAAAAAGCAGGACAAATTATCATTTAATGTACCTAAATTGCTGGAATGGGAAAGTAAGAGGTGTTAGGCTGGAAAAGAAATTGGAAGAGGAAGAGAGCATTTTTGCAGTATAAATATTTTGAAGTACTAATGATGTTATGGGGTTGATCTGGTGAGAAGTTTTGATACTCATTTGAGTTCTGGACCCAGTTCCACTGTGGACAGTGAGGGAGGTGGTTTTCATACTTCCAACAAGCAATGCTCTGATTCATACACCAGCTGAAGGTCCTACAATTCAACTCAGTTCTGACACTACTGCCTTGAGATAGCATCAGATTGCACAGGTAAAAGGTGCAGTCCTACAAGACTACCCCAACCAACCCCACTACCTATGGCAATGGCAAGCAAATCCAATTTGTAACCTGTACTTCCACCAGCTGGCCATAATTCACAAGTTCCCAAGACACCCTTCTCAGGTTCAACTAATTTGCTAGAACACTCACGGAGCTCAGAGAAACATTTACCTCACTAGATTTTGGTTTATTTTGAAAGGATATAATTTAGGAACAACCAGGTGGAAGGGATGCATAGAGTAAATTGGGGAAAGGGTGCAGTTCCTATGCCCTCTCAAGACTAACCACTCTCACCAAATCTCAGTGTTCAACAACCTGGAAGCTCTCTGAACTCTGTCCTTTTGAGTTTTTATGGAGGCTTCATTGCATAGTCAGGATTGATTAAATTATTGGCCACTGGTAATTGATTCAACATTTAGATTCTCTCTCTTTTCCAGAAGTTGGAGGGTTAGTACTTTCAACCCTCTAATCACCTGATTGGTTTCCCTAGCAACCAGCCCCTATCCTTGAGTTACCTAAGGGCTTTCCAAAAGTCAACATTAACATAAAAACAAAACAAAACAAAACAGCTTTTATCACAGAGCATCCAGTGTTTCAGGAACTCTGTGCCAGGAACTAGGTTGAAGTCCAAATAGACATTTCTTATTAAAAATCACAGTGTTACCTGGCCAGTGTGGCTCAGTGATTGAGCATCAACATATGAGCCAGGAGGTCACAGTTCAATTCCCCATCAGGGCACATGCGTGGGTTGAGAGCTCGATCCACAGTGTGGAGTGTGCAGGGAGGCAGCTGATCAACGATTCTCTCTCATCATTGAGGTTTCTCTCTCCCCCTCTCCCTTCCTCTCTGAAATCAATAAAAATATCTTTTAAAGAAAAAAAAATTACAGTGTTACAGATATCAAGTTCAAACTGATTTTTTGTAATGCTGAGAATAATAGAAGGCAGCAGGAAAAGAGGAAGACCAAACATGGAATGGATTGACTCCACCAAAGAAGTGATAGGCGTGGCTGAAGAGGACAGAACATTGATCCTCATTCAGAGTTAAAGGCACTCCACGGTAGGTAACACACATCCTGCCTCATCTCCACAGCATTCTGTTGTTTTCAATTGATAGCCCACCTTTCTCTTTGTAGTACAACTTATTCCATGGATACATCAACTGACTCTTCTTATTAAAATAAAGCAACGTGATGCCTCACTTTAGAATATTTTTAGTCCAAATTTCTTGGAAAACAAAGTTATGTTCTACTTAAAGGATAACAAACACCAAGATGTGATTTCATGGGAGGAGGTGGCAGGCCAGTAACAGTGAAATCAGAATGGTATCACAGACAGCTCTCTTTACCCATCAATGGCTGCTTTTCACTGAGTTGACTTTGTATCATTTCCTTTCGAATACACACCTCGTTCTGCTAGATGTCAAGATCCTTAGCTTATATGTGCAAAAACAGATTTAAGAGCTTAACCACCTTGCTCAAGGTATAGCTAATAAAGAGCAAAACTAGATTTTAATCCATGCCTCTTTCAATAAAAATTCTAGTACATACCACTATCCCATTCTATATTAGTCTATAAGATAAGCAAGTAAAAGGAAATCATATTTCATAGACACTAAGTTATTAATCAGTGTTCCCCAAAGTGACATTTTTTTCAATAAAAGAAAGGTTTTCCATAGATGTTTCTATAATGAAAAAAGTCATAATATTTTTAATACTGACTAATTTTATTTAATTGGTTAGTGCAATATGCTTTTCTGAAGTCTGCTCTATGAAGATACAATATAAATTTCACTTTCACCACTTCAATGTCTTTAACGTTTAGTAACAATTTAATGTATAGAAAAGTATATTAAATTTTATATGCTATTAAAATATATAAACTAGCACATACTTTGAAATATTCTTCATAAGTTAGTAACGCATGATTTTATTGGACTATAGATTATGTGAATGCTATAATTATATAAAAATGTGAAAAAATATAATAATAAATTCTGATTTCAATATTTCTCAAATATTCCATATTTTTCTAAATGAAGTGTTTCCTCCATAAATGTAAACTGCTTTTTTTCATGTTTTCCTCATTTTCAGATATTTTCCTGCAATTTCACTTCAAGAATCAATACAAGTGCAGCTGTGGTCTTTAAGGAGGTGTTTACACCACTTTTTTTGTACAGAGTTTTCCATCATATCCTACTCACATATTTCAAGAATTAAAATATAGAATAATAGTGGCAATGCATTTATACCAGATAGGGATCCAGAAATGCAACATACATAAGGAAAAGTTAAAGTAAACCAAATCTAAACATAAATATGAGGAATACCTTTTTATGACCTTTTGCTACAATGAGTGTAAAGATACTTAAAATTTTAGTTCCCAGTTAGGTTTAATATTGAATATAAGCTCTATATTGAAAAGACATTATTTAAAAGGACTGGGATATAAAAACAGAAGATTTACTTCTCTTTTCACAAATCATTATTTCCAATGATTTTGACATTCCTACATCCCATCCTTTGGGTCAAGAAAATCTTTAAAAAATAACACAGAACATTTCATGCTCCCTTTCAAAAAGTTTGGTTCTGCCTTTGCTGCCCATCAATTTACACTAAAACTGCTTTACTACAGCATCCAAAAACCCTTCATGATGGGGCATAAATGTTATTTCAGACATCTTTTATCTTTTCCCCGTGGTGGAACCATCATTATGTTACTTGCAATACCCCATATATGTCATTTACCATTTAATATGCACATACTATGTACAAGCAAAACATAAAGCCAAGCAACAACAAAAGCATTTTTATTAAAATCTACCAGAAATGCTTGTCATCTCCTTCAGTGCTTACCTACCTATAAACCATGCTTCAACTCCAGCTTAAATACAACCTCTATTTGAAGCCATTCTATTTAGTCTAGGCCTGACTCCTCCCTCTTCTGTGCTGCAATCACACTGTCATCAAATTCATGTGATACATTCTGCATTGCATTGCAAGTTTGTGGCTGCATGTCTGTCTCCCTAATTGGACTATGAGCCCTATGAAAATAGGGGCCATGTCTTATCTTTCTTTAACTCCCTAGAACTTAACAAGTGCTAATTCTTAATTCTATATCTGAAACTTTTTGGTGCAATACAAAAGTCTTTTGGGTTTTAGAAAAATATTATGTTATATATGACATGTAATCTATAAGACCACACTAGGTTTGGGGCACTATACTCTATAATCACCATAGTATTTCTGCATTGAAATATAATGTGGTAATCATTAGTGCTATTTAGCAAATATATTTCTAGTTCTCTTACTTACCAGGCACACAGTAGGATTATACTTCTGGTTGTGAGAAGCCATGTGGCCAGTTTTTGTTTTTGGTTTGTTTTTTTAGTGTAAGTGATGTTTGTCATTTCTAAATTGAAGTATTAATTTTTAATGCAAGATCTTTCACAGCTCTCTACCCCTCAGGCTCAACAGCCAGCAGTAGTATTTGAGGTTGTGGGTGTTCTATCAGCCAGGTTCTTGGGTGACTGTGACAATCCATGGTGGATGTGTTGTTGTAAGCCACTATATTTATTTATTTTTTAAAATATATTTTATTGATTTTTTACAGAGAGGAAGAGAGAGGGATAGAGAGTTAAAAACATCGATGAGAGAGAAACATTGATCAGCTGCCTCCTGCACACTCCCTACTGGGCATGTGCCCGCAACCAAGGTACATGCCCTTGACCAGAATCGAACCTGGGACCCTTGAGTCCGCAGGTTGACGCTCTATCCACTGAGCCAAATCGGTTAGGACTAAGCCACTATATTTAGAGGGTTTTAATACTACACCAGAATAACTTAATTCATCCTGACTGATATACACATGAGCACTCACACTAAGTAGACAAAAATGACTATAAATGTCATGTTATTTCAGATCATGTTTTGTACTCAAACATAACTAAATAATTTATTTGGTTATAATGGATTTTTCAAATAAGTAACAAAAAGTTTCAATTTTCAGAGTTTCATAATATTGGAATTATGAAAAAGGTACTGTGAGCCTATATCTACCAAACTTATAACAGGCAATAGAGCAGAAAACAATCCTACCTAATAAAAGAGTAATATGCAACTCCGTTAAACCCACAAGCCACGCCCACCAGCCAATCAGGAGCAAATATGCAAATAAACCCAACCAAGATGGCTACAGCCACAGAGAGCAGGCGGGAGGCTTGGGTTTCCCCGGCAACAGAGGAAGCCAAGCTTCCCACCTGCCCTAGCTGGCCGAAGCCTCCACTCAAGGCTACAAAATTTCAATTATAGAAGGTAAACAAATCCAAATAGAAATGGCAGCAGCTACAGAGCTGGAAAGAGCAAGAGGCAAGGGTTGCCCCCAGCAATGAAGGAAGCAAAGCTTCTGCAGCCCTGGCTGGCCTAGGCCTCCGCTACAGGCTACAAAGTTTCAATTGTAGAAGATACATAAATCCCAGATACCAGGGCCTCTGCTTGGGTCTCCAGGGGGGCGTGGCTGGCCTGCAAACCACCACAGGCCCTTCACCCAGGCCACCCCACACCCCAAGGGAACCCCCACCCTGATCCGGGATACCCTTCAGGGCAAACCAGCTGACCCCCACCCATGCACCAGGCCTCTATCCTATCTAATAAAAGAGTAATATGCAGATTGACCATCACTCCAACACACAA